>NW_027440403.1:0-110625 GCF_031893055.1 Leptodactylus fuscus
TGTGCCCCCTCCATATACAGTGACAGTCCCATGTACCCATATATATAATGGCAGACATATACCCTATACAGTGATATACATGTGCCCCCTCCATATACAGTGACAGACCCATGTACCCATATATATAATGGCAGACATATACCCTATACAGTGATATACATGTGCCCCCTCCATATACAGTGACAGACCCATGTACCCATATATATATTGGTAGACATATACCCCCATACAGTGATATACAGGTGCCCCCTCCATATACAGTGACAGACCCATGTACCCATATATATAATGGCAAACATATACCGCCATACAGTTATATACATGTGCCCCCTCCATATACAGTGACAGACCCATGTACCCAAATATATAATGGCAGACATATCCCCCATACAGTGATATACATGTGCCCCCTCCATATACAATGACAGACCCATGTACCCATACATATAATGGCAGAGATATACCCCCATACAGTGATATACATGTGCCCCTCCATATACAGTTACAGACCCATGTACCCATATATATAATGGCAGACATATACCCTATACAGTGATATGCATGTGCCCCCTCCATATACAGTGACAGACCCATGTACCCAAATATATATTGGTAGACATATACCCCCATACAGTGATATACAGGTGCCCCCTCCATATACAGTGACAGACCCATGTACCCATACATATAATGGCAAACATATACCGCCATACAGTGATATACATGTGCCCCCTCCATATACAGTAACAGATCCATGTACCTATATATATAATGGCAGACATATACCCTATACAGTGATATACATGTGCCCCCTCCATATACAGTGACAGACCCATGTACCCATATATATAATGGCAGACATATCCCCCATACAGTGATATACATGTGCCCCCTCCATATACAGTGACAGCCCCATGTACCCATATATATATAATGGTAGACATATACCCCCATACAGTGATATACAGGTGCCCCCTCCATATACAGTGACAGACCCATGTACCCATATATATATAATGGCAGACATATACCCCCATACAGTGATATACATGTGCCCCCTCCATATACAGTGACAGACCCATGTACCCATATATATAATGGCAGACATATACCCCCATACAGTGATATACATGTGCCCCCTCCATATACAGTGACAGACCCATGTACCCATATATATATATAATGGCAGACATTTACCCCCATACAGTGATATACATGTGTCCCCTCCATATACAGTGACAGACCCATGTACCCATATATATAATGGCAGACATATACCCCCATACAGTGATATACATGTGCCCCCTCCATATACAGTGACAGACCCATGTACCCATATATATATATAATGGCAGACATTTACCCCCATACAGTGATATACATGTGCCCCCTCCATATACAGTGACAGACCCATGTACCCATATATATAATGGCAGACATATACCCCCATACAGTGATATACATGTGCCACTTCCATATACAGTGACAGACCCATGTACCCATATATATATATATATATATATATATATATAATGGCATACATATACCGCCATACAATGAAATACATGTGCCCCCTCCATATACAGTGACAGACCCATGTACCCATATATATAATGGCAGACATATACCCCATACAGTGATATACATGTGCCCCCTCCATATACAGTGACAGACCCATGTAGCCATATATATAATGGCAGACATATACCCCCATACAGTGATATACATGTGCCCCCTCCATATACAGTGACAGACCCATGTACCCATATATATAATGGCATACATATACCGCCATACAGTGATATACATGTGCCCCCTCCATATACAATGACAGACCCATGTACCCATATATATAATGGCAGACATATACCCCCATACAGTGATATACATGTGCCCCCTCCATATACAGTGACAGCCCCATGTACCCATATATATATATATTGGCAGACATTTACCCCCATACAGTGATATGCATGTGCCCCCTCCATATACAGTTACAGACCCATGTACCCATATATATAATGGTAGACATATACCCCCATACAGTACTATACATGTGCCCCCTTCATATACAGTGACAGACCCATGTACCCATATATATAATGGTAGACCTATACCCCCATACAGTGATATACATGTGCCCCCTCCATATACAGTGACAGACCCATGTACCCATATATATAATGGCAGACATATACCCCCATACAGTGATATACATGTGCCCCCTCCATATACAGTGACAGACCCATGTACCCATATATATATATAATGGCAGACATTTACCCCCATACCGTGATATACATGTGCCCCCTCCATATACAGTGACAGACCCATGTACCCATATATATAATGGCAGACATATACCCCCATACAGTGATATACATGTGCCCCTTCCATATACAGTGACAGACCCATGTACCCATATATATATATATATATATATATATATATAATGGCATACATATACCGCCATACAATGAAATACATGTGCCCCCTCCATATACAGTGACAGACCCATGTACCCATATATATAATGGCAGACATATACCCCATACAGTGATATACATGTGCCCCCTCCATATACAGTGACAGACCCATGTACCCATATATATAATGGCAGACATATACCCCCATACAGTGATATACATGTGCTCCCTCCATATACAGTGACAGACCCATGTACCCATATATATAATGGCAGACATATACCCCCATACAGTGATATACATGTGCCCCCTCCATATACAGTGACAGTCCCATGTACCCATATATATAATGGCATACATATACCGCCATACAGTGATATACATGTGCCCCTTCCATATACAGTGACAGACCCATGTACCCATATATATAATGGCAGACATATACCGCCATACAGTGATATACATGTGCCTCCTCCATATACAGTGACAGACCCATGTACCCATATATATAATGGCAGACATATACCCCATACAGTGATATACATGTGCCCCCTCCATATACAGTGACAGACCCATGTAGCCATATATATAATGGCAGACATATACCCCCATACAGTGATATACATGTGCCCCCTCCATATACAGTGACAGACCCATGTACCCATATATATAATGGCATACATATACCGCCATACAGTGATATACATGTGCCCCCTCCATATACAATGACAGACCCATGTACCCATATATATAATGGCAGACATATACCCCCATACAGTGATATACATGTGCCCCCTCCATATACAGTGACAGCCCCATGTACCCATATATATATATATTGGCAGACATTTACCCCCATACAGTGATATGCATGTGCCCCCTCCATATACAGTTACAGACCCATGTACCCATATATATAATGGTAGACATATACCCCCATACAGTACTATACATGTGCCCCCTTCATATACAGTGACAGACCCATGTACCCATATATATAATGGTAGACCTATACCCCCATACAGTGATATACATGTGCCCCTTCCATATACAGTGACAGACCCATGTACCCATACATATAATGGCAGAGATATACCCCCATACAGTGATATACATGTGCCCCCTCCATATACAGTGACAGACCCATGTACCCAAATATATATTGGTAGACATATACCCCCATACAGTGATATACATGTCCCCCTCCATATACAGTGACAGACCCATGTACCCATACATATAATGGCAAACATATACCCCCATACAGTGATATACATGTGCCCCCTCCATATACAGTTACAGACCCATGTACCCATATATATAATGGCAGACATATACCCCCATACAGTGATATACATGTGCCCCCTCCATATACAGTGACAGACCCATGTACCCATATATATAATGGCAGACATATACCCCCATACAGTGATATACATGTGCCCCCTCCATATACAGTGACAGACCCATGTACCCAAATATATATTGGTAGACATATACCCCCATACAGTGATATACAGGTGCCCCCTCCATATACAGTGACAGACCCATGTACCCATATATATAATGGCAAACATATACCGCCATACAGTGATATACATGTGCCCCCTCCATATACAGTTACAGACCCATGTACCCATATATATAATGGCAGACATATACCCTATACAGTGATATACATGTGCTCCCTCCATGTACAGTGACAGACCCATGTACCCAAATATATAATGGCAGACATATCCCCCATACAGTGATATACATGTGCCCCCTCCATATACAATGACAGACCCATGTACCCATACATATAATGGCAGAGATATACCCCCATACAGTGATATACATGTGCCCCCTCCATATACAGTTACAGACCCATGTACCCATATATATAATGGCAGACATATACCCTATACAGTGATATGCATGTGCCCCCTCCATATACAGTGACAGACCCATGTACCCAAATATATATTGGTAGACATATACCCCCATACAGTGATATACAGGTGCCCCCTCCATATACAGTGACAGACCCATGTACCCATACATATAATGGCAAACATATACCGCCATACAGTGCTATACATGTGCCCCCTCCATATACAGTTACAGACCCATGTACCCATATATATAATGGCAGACATATACCCTATACAGTGAAATACATGTGCCCCCTCCATATACAGTGACAGACCCATGTACCCATATATATAATGGCAGACATATCCCCCCATACAGTGATATACATGTGCCCCCTCCATATACAGTGACAGCCCCATGTACCCATATATATAATGGCAGACATATACCCTATACAGTGATATACATGTGCCCCCTCCATATACAGTGACAGACCCATGTACCCATATATATAATGGCAGACATATATCCCCATACAGTGATATACATGTGCCCCCTCCATATACAGTGACAGACCCATGTACCCATATATATATAATGGCAGACATATACCCCCATACAGTGATATACATGTGCCCCCTCCATATACAGTGACAGACCCATGTACCCATATATATATATAATGGCAGACATTTACCCCCATACAGTGATATACATGTGCCCCCTCCATATACAGTGACAGACCCATGTACCCATATATATAATGGCAGACATATACCCCCATACAGTGATATACATGTGCCCCTTCCATATACAGTGACAGACCCATGTACCCATATATATATATATATATATATATATATATATATATATAATGGCATACATATACCGCCATACAATGAAATACATGTGCCCCCTCCATATACAGTGACAGACCCATGTACCCATATATATAATGGCAGACATATACCCCATACAGTGATATACATGTGCCCCCTCCATATACAGTGACAGACCCATGTACCCATATATATAATGGCAGACATATACCCCCATACAGTGATATACATGTGCCCCCTCCATATACAGTGACAGACCCATGTAGCCATATATATAATGGCAGACATATACCCCCATACAGTGATATACATGTGCCCCCTCCATATACAGTGACAGACCCATGTACCCATATATATAATGGCAGACATATCCCCCCCATACAGTTATATACATGTGACCCCTCCATATACAGTGACAGACCCATGTACCCAAATATATAATGGCATACATATACCGCCATACAGTGATATACATGTGCCCCCTCCATATACAATGACAGACCCATGTACCCATATATATAATGGCAGACATATACCCCCATACAGTGATATACATGTGCCCCCTCCATATACAGTGACAGCCCCATGTACCCATATATATATATTGGCAGACATTTACCCCCATACAGTGATATGCATGTGCCCCCTCCATATACAGTTACAGACCCATGTACCCATATATATAATGGCAGACATATACCCCCATACAGTGATATACATGTGCCCCCTCCATATACAGTGACAGACCCATGTACCCATATATATAATGGTAGACCTATACCCCCATACAGTGATATACATGTGCCGCCTCCATATACAGTCACAGACATGTACCCATATATATAATGGCAGACATATACCCCCATACAGTGATATACATGTGCCCCCTCCATATACAGTGACAGACCCATGTACCCAAATATATATTGGTAGACATATACCCCCATACAGTGATATACAGGTGCCCCCTCCATATACAGTGACAGACCCATGTACCCATACATATAATGGCAAACATATACCGCCATACAGTGATATACATGTGCCCCCTCCATATACAGTTACAGACCCATGTACCCATATATATAATGGCAGACATATACCCTATACAGTGATATACATGTGCCCCCTCCATATACAGTGACAGACCCATGTACCCATATATATAATGGCAGACATATACCCCCATACAGTGATATACATGTGCCCCCTCCATATACAGTGACAGACCCATGTACCCATATATATATAATGGCAGACATATACCCCCATACAGTGATATACATGTGCCCCCTCCATATACAGTGACAGACCCATGTACCCATATATATATATAATGGCAGACATTTACCCCCATACAGTGATATACATGTGCCCCCTCCATATACAAATCAAAAAATGCTTTATTGGCACGTCCGAATAGGTATTTGGCATTGCCAAAGCTAGTAAAGTGGGTGGGTGGGGGAGTTGGGTTGGGTGGGTGGTGGGTATGGGGGGGGGTTTGGGTTATAACAGTCCATGGAGTCTCATCTTCCGCTTTGTTGGTGACTGCTATATGGGGGGGGTTGGAGGTGGGGTGGGGCAGGGCGGTTGGTTTGGGGTATAACAGTCCGTGGAGTCTCATCTTCCTCTTCGTTGGTGGCTGCTATATGGGGAGGTGGGGGGGGGTGTTTTGGGATAAATATAACAGTCCATAGAGTCTCATCTTCCTCTTGTTTGGTGACAGCTGGACACGTATTGGGCAGCGATCTCCACAGTGGCCTCTTCTTCTCCCAGTAGGATGTAGAGTTTCTTCTTCTCGTCTGCAGATATGAAGTCTGGGATGTGGGCATAGAGTCTTTGGTAGTAGACGGCCCTCACAGCTGAGTATTTGGTGCAGTGTAGCAGGAAGTGGGTCTCGTCTTCTAGGGCCCTCTGGTCACAGTGTTGGCACAGTCTCTTCTCCCGTGGCTTGTACGTCTGCCTGTATCGCCCCGTCTGTATCTCTAGGTTGTGGGCGCTCAGTCTGTACCGGCTCAGGGTCTGTCTGTGCTTGGGGTGGCGTATTCTCTCCAGGTAGGTGGCCATGGTGTAGTCCCTTTGTAGGGATTGGTACACGGTGAGTTTCTTGGAGTTATTTATTTCATTTCTCCATTCTTCAATGTACCGCTCTCTGTTTGCCTCTGTGGTCGCCTTTATTTCGGCCTTGGTTATCATCTGTTGGTGTTTTTGGTTTGGTGGTTGGCTGCTGTTTGGTTGTTGAATGTCTGGTTTGCTCAGGTGGCTTAGCCAAGCTTGGTGGTGGTAGGAGTTAGGCTTGCTCACCTGGATGTGTGCCTGGAAAGCTAGCGCCCTCTTCTGTATGGTGAGCCATAGGGGGAGTCTGCCTAGCTCTGCCCTGCAGGCTATGTTGGTGGTGTTGCGATGGACATGGAGCAGGTATTTGCAGAACTCCAGGTGGAAGTTCTCTGTTGGGCTGGAATCCCACCTTGACTGGTCTGGGTAGGTGGCTGGGCCCCAAACCTCGCTGCCATAGAGATGGATCGGGGAGATGACAGCGTCAAATATCTTCAGCCAGACCCTCACCGGTGGTTTGAGGTGGTACAGTTGTCTTCTGATGGCGTAGAAGGTTCTGCAGGCTTTTGCTTTCAGGGTTTCTATTGCTGCTTTGAAGCTTCCTGATTGGCTGAGCTCCAGCCCCAGGTAGGTGTAGCTGTTGGTTTTCTCCAGTGTGGAGCCGTTCAGTGTGAATTGTGGGGTGGTGGAGGCTTTATTGTGGCCCTTCTTCTGAAATACCATGATTTTGGTCTTCTTCTGGTTGATGGGTAGGGCCCATGTGGTGCTGAATTTTTCCAGCACTGACAGGCTTTCTTGGAGGTCTTTCTCGGTGGGGGCCAGGAGTAGGAGGTCATCGGCATACAGCAGGAACTTTACCTCTCGATTGTTCAGGGTGAGGCCTGGGGTTGGTGAGGCCTCCAGGGCTGTAGCCAGTTCATTGATATAGATGTTGAAGAGCGTTGGGCTCAGGCTACAGCCTTGTCTGACCCCTCGGGCCTGTTGGAAGTATGCTGTCCTTTTCCCATTCACCTTCACACTGCACTGGTTTCCGGTGTAGGAGCTCTTGATGACGTCGTACGTTCTTCCTCCTATTCCACTCTCTAGGAGTTTTAGAAGTAGGCCTGGGTGCCATACTGAATCAAACGCCTTCTTAAAGTCCACGAAGCAGGCGAATATCTTGCCTCTTCTGGTGTTGTGGACGTGCGTCTTGATGAGGCTGTGCAGGGTGTAGATATGGTCTGTGGTGCGGTGGTTTGGCATGAACCCTGCTTGGCTCTTGCTGAGGACCCCGTGTTGTGTGAGGAAGGTGAGGATTCTGTTATTGATGATGCTGTTGAACAGTTTCCCCAGCGTGCTGCTGACGCAGATCCCTCTGTAGTTGTTGGGGTCATATTGGTCCCCATTCTTGTAGATGGGGGTTATGAGCCCTTTGTTCCAGTCTTCGGGGAAGTGTCCAGCATTGAGCACGAGGGTGAATAGCTTTGCCAGTGCCGCGTGTATTGCTGGAGGGCTGTATTTGATCATCTCTGGTAGGATGCCGTCAGGGCCACTGGCCTTTTTGACTTTCAGCAGGACAATTCTTTCCTGTATATCTTTTATGGTGATTGGTGAGTCCAGAGGGTTCTGGAAGTCTTTGATGACTTTCTCCATGTCCCTCAGTTTGGTGATTATCTGTTGCTGTTCTGGAGTTAGTTCTTCTTCTGGGATGTTTTTGTAGAGACCTCTGAAGTAGTTGAGCCAGATATTGCCATTTTGGATGTGGAGAGAGTTTTTCTTGGGCTTTGTGCCCATGTGGTGGAAGGTCTCCCAGGACTGGAGGGAGTCCTCTAGTTGCTCGATTTTGTGGGAGAGGTATCTCTGTTTCTTCTCTCTGAGGGTGCCCTTGTATTGCTTGCATAGATTGCTGTAGGCTTCCCTCACCTCCTTGTTGTTGGGGTCCCTGTGTTTTTGGTTGGAGGCTGTTCTTAGGGTATGGCGTAGTGCTTTGCAGTCGCTGTCGAACCATTTGTGGGACTGTTTGTTGGTTTGTCTTATTGGTTTGGTTGGTTTCAGGCCTGCTAGTTCTGCTGTGGTCTGTAGGATGTACTTGAGATCCTTCACAGCTCTGGTGACTCCCTGTTGGTCTGGCTGATATACAGTGAAAGACCCATGTACCCATATATATAATGGCAGACATATACCGCCATACAGGAATATACATGTGCCCCCTCCATATACAGTGACAGACCCATGTACCCATATATATAATGGCAGACATATACCGCCATACAGGGATATACATGTACCTCCTCCATATACAGTGACAGACCCATGTACCCATATATATAATGGCAGACATATACCCCCATACAGTGATATACATGTGCCCCTTCCATATACAGTGACAGACCCATGTACCTATATATATATATATATATATATATATATAATGGCATACATATACCGCCATACAATGAAATACATGTGCCCCCTCCATATACAGTGACAGACCCATGTACCCATATATATAATGGCAGACATATACCCCCATACAGTGATATACATGTGCCCCCTTCATATACAGTGACAGACCCATGTACCCATATATATAATGGTAGACCTATACCCCCATACAGTGATATACATGTGCCGCCTCCATATACAGTCACAGACATGTACCCATATATATAATGGCAGACATATACCCCCATACAGTGATATACATGTGCCCCTTCCATATACAGTGACAGACCCATGTACCCATATATATAATGGCAGACATATCCCCCCCCATACAGTTATATACATGTGACCCCTCCATATACAGTGACAGACCCATGTACCCATATATATAATGGCAGACATATCCCCCCATACAGTGATATACATGTGCCCCCTCCATATACAGTGACAGCCCCATGTACCCATATATATAATGGCAGACATATACCCCATACAGTGATATACATGTGCCCCCTCAATATACAGTGACAGACCCATGTACCCATATATATATATATATATATATATATATATATATATATATATATATTGGCAGACATTTACCCCCATACAGTGATATGCATGTGCCCCCTCCATATACAGTTACAGACCCATGTACCCATATATATAATGGCAGACATATACCCCCATACAGTGATATACATGTGCCCCCTTCATATACAGTGACAGACCCATGTACCCATATATATAATGGTAGACCTATACCCCCATACAGTGATATACATGTGCCGCCTCCATATACAGTCACAGACATGTACCCATATATATAATGGCAGACATATACCCCCATACAGTGATATACATGTGCCCCTTCCATATACAGTGACAGACCCATGTACCCATATATATAATGGCAGACATATGTGACAGGTAGAGACAGACTGCAGCCATGATGTAAAATCATCCAGCACCTGTGGAGTTAAAGCTCTAACAAGAGACACAGGAAGTGGTCACTGACACAGCAGGGTGTGCTGGGAGGGAGACAGTGATCCAGGGGAGTAAATAGGAAAAGGGAAG
Source organism: Leptodactylus fuscus (assembly GCF_031893055.1). NCBI lineage: Eukaryota > Metazoa > Chordata > Amphibia > Anura > Leptodactylidae > Leptodactylus > Leptodactylus fuscus. The sequence continues at coordinate 10,679 of NW_027440403.1, forward strand.
AGACACCATGTTGGTCCTGAAGCAAAGCTAGAAACTCGGGACTGTAGAACAGAACAGTGAGAACAGAAGGGAGTTTAGCTGAGCAGCTGAAGGCCAGAACTGATTGAGACATCCATCTTTCCCAGTGATAAGTACAACTGCCAGTATACAGTGATATCTGTTATGAGAGACTCATGTACTGTATGTGATAGCTGTGGAGACTGTGTGAAGAAAAGCAGGAGAAGTAAAACCTTAGCAACAACTGCTGTCTGGGATTGTCCCTTCGTCTGAGCTCTCTAATATCCAAGAACTCATATACACTATGTCCTACCTCGCCCCGCTGTGAGACGGACATACGACATTGGTGGCCCGTACGGGGATATTTAGAGACAAGATCAGACTGCCAGCGGTGGGATTCTGAGTAAAGACTGCCACAACAATTAAAGACACAGTATCAAACAGACAGCTATGGATGTTGAGACACGGCTTAACAGCATCAGTACGTTGCTCCTTCAATTGACTTATGAGGAACTGGGCGCTGTAGCTGCACATGTGAAGGTGCCAGAAGAACAGGTCTCTAAGACATGCAACCACAGACAGCTCTTAACAGCCATCAACAAGCAGATGGATGAGCTAGGGGATAGTGAGGAGGAGGAGGATGTCTTGTGCACATTCCTTAATGATTTAATGAAGTTCATCACCAGCTTGAGACCGGGGAGTAAAGAGGCAGTGCGAGACATTGAGAGGGAGAAATCCCTTCCACAGACTGAGCTGCAGGAATTAAAAGAGCAATTGGTAGCATTGAAGAGAGCTGTGCAAGAATCAACCAAATCCCCTGAACAAGCAGCAGAACCCAGCAGAACTTGTAGCCCACCCAGGTTAGGGAAGTCAAGACAACAGACCTCTTTAGCATCACAAATCACTATCAGGAAAGATTTCAAGATCGTGGGACAGATTGGAGAACGTGAACAAAAAGAGAAACTGTCTTACACAAACCTGATGCACCAGATAGAGGCAGGATTGCAGAAAGGCTATCTGCCGGAAGAAATTATCAAGGCAGTGGTAAAAGCTATAAGCCCAGGACTGAATTTGCGGAACATGCTAGAAATGAAAAGTCACTTGACCTTACCACAACTGAAAATGATCTTAAAAGGGCACTACAAAGAAGAAAACACCTTAGAGCTGTTCCATAGACTCATCAACATCTCTCAAGATACCAAGGAATCTCCTCAAAGTTTCTTGTTCAGAGCCATAGAACTCAAAGACAAGCTGTTGTTTGCATCCAGCGAAGTAGATGCAGAGGAAAGGTTTGATGCAGGACTAGTACAGAAGAAGTTTTTGAGATCTTTAGGAACCGGGTTAATAAGTAAAGACATAAAGTTGCAAATGAAGCAGTACCTGGAAGATCCTAACATTCCAGATGAAATCTTAATTGAGAAGATGAACGAGGCAGCTAGCTTAGAGTCAGAGAGTGAACAAAAGTTAAAGAAGGGCTCTATAACTAAAATGACCAAGCTGAGCCAGCTGAAAATGAATATGTCTAGTGATCAGCCGGAAGGTAGGCGAGAAGATTCTCCTACACATGCGGTGCACACCAAATCATCTTTGATAGAGAGAACAGCCGACACTAATTGGGAGAAAGCATTTGGGGAACTCCGAGCTGAATTAGCGGAAGTGAAAAAGTTGATTCGCGCTAAACCAGAGCCAAGACCAGTCAGATCTGGAGGGGTTTTTCAGAACAGAAGACGACCTGCTTGTGAAGCATGTCGAGTGTCAAATCGAAGTGCCGCCTGTGTCCATTGTTGGGGGTGTGGTGAAGAAGGGCATTATGCCAGTGGATGTCCAAAGTCACGATCTTCTAAGCAGATGAAGTCCCAAAAACAAACACCACCCCTCCCCAGAACAGCTTCAGATATACAGAAGTTGTATCAGTCTTATCCCCAGGTATGTGATCGTCTTCAACAGTTACAGCAAGGCGGACAGGGGCATCAACCACTCGGCGATCAGTGTGATAGTCTGATCAGGCATCCCCAGAACCAAGGACAGTTCTCAGGTAGTGAAGACAGACTCATTAGCCTAATTGGTGAGAAGTGCTTGATTCAATGTAAGCTAAATGGACTCCTAGTGAAAGCTTTGTGGGACACAGGAGCTCAAGCCAGCATTATAAATGAAGATTGGAGAAGGAGTCATTTGCCGCAAACTTGTCTTCATCCAGTTGCAGAACTCATGGGTCCTGTAGAACTCTGTGGTCGAGCTGTGAACCAAACTGAAATCCCTTTTCTAGGTTGGGTGGAAGTGATGTTTCAGCTGAAAGCTAAGAAGAACAACGCTATTGAGTTACTCGTACCCTTTCTAGTCACAAGTGATCCAAAGGTGGCTGAAGAACCGATCCTTGGGTACAATGTGATCAATGAGGTCATTCAGCGAACTAATTCCTTGACACCGTTAATAGATGCTATAGCCACCTCGTTTACCATATCTAGCAGGGAAGCGGAGAAGGTAGTCAGCAGGATAAAGGAAGCACAGAACACAGTGAGGTTGAAGGAAGTCAAACTCGGCTCGCGTCCAACCATCATTCCTGCAAATAGAACGGTGAGAGTGAAGTGTGGTGTACGAATGGAACCAGGAAGAAAACCACAAGAGAGACTGTTTGTACCGAAAGACTCTTCAGATCTTCCTGAGGGCATTATCCAAGGTGAGACCATATTGACTATACCTACTGGTGGTTTTGCTCGGGTGGCTGTGTTGGTGAGAAATGCGACAAAGCATGAAGTGAGGCTGAACCCCAAAACTGTGTTAGGCCATCTAGAAACCATTAAGACTGTGTATCCTGCCAATGTGAGACCAGCGCAGTTCTCTTCCATGAATTCGGTGGTACAACCCAGTAACAATGGTTGTCTAGTCGAAAGACCTGTACAAACTACACCAGAACTGTGGGATCCCCCAGTACCTCTGGAACAGCTGAGTGCTGAAGAACTGCCGGTAGTGAAACAGATGCTGAGGGAAGAATGCCATGCATTCTCTAAAGATGACTCTGACATAGGCTGTATACCCTCATTGAACCTGAAGATCAATTTGAGAGACACTACCCCAGTAACTAAAAGTTATATGTCTGTACCTAAACCATTACACCAAGAAGTGAAAGAATACCTGCAGGATCTAATCAACAGGGGATGGATCCAAAAGTCTAAATCATCCTATTCCTCCCCGATCGTATGTGTCAGGAAGAAAGATGGTACATTGAGACTCTGTTGTGACTACAGGGAACTGAATAGAAAGTCAATCCCTGATCGGCACCCAATCCCTAAAATTCAAGACATGCTGGATAACTTGTCAGGAAGTACCTGGTTCTCTGTTCTTGACCAAGGGAAGGCCTATCACCAAGGTTTTGTGGAAGAGTCCAGCCGACATTTAACAGCCTTCATCACACCATGGGGACTGTATGAGTGGATCCGTATACCGTTTGGACTTAGTTCTGCTCCTGCAGAATTCCAGAGAAGTATGGAAACATGTTTAGAAGGATTAAGAGATGACATTTGCCAGCCTTACTTAGACGATACGGTGGTACACAGCAAGACCTTTGCTGAACATGTCGAACATGTGAGATCAGTACTCCAACGTTACCAGCAACATGGAGTAAAGTTGACACCAAAGAAGTGTGAACTCTTCAAGAGACAGGTTCGATTTCTGGGAAAAATCGTGTCTGGAGATGGTTATACCATGGACCCAGCAGAGATCGCTCCAGTAATGTCATTGAAAGACAAGCCTCCATCTACAGTGGGGGAGTTGAGGAAGATCTTGGGATTTCTCTCCTACTACAGAACATACATCAAGAACTTTTCCCGGATTGCAGCTCCACTATATACCCTCTTGGGCGCGCCAATCAGCTCACCCACATCAGTAAATAGGAAAAAGACCAGAGGCGGATCACAGCCAAAGGAAAGAAACACTGTTTCTGCGCAGCAACCAATCAATTGGACTGCAGGACACCAGGAAGTACTAGAAGAACTAGTGAATTATCTTGTGAAACCGCCCATCATGGGATATCCAGATTTTAACCACCCTTTCGTCCTTCACTGTGATGCTTCTCAGGTGGGGCTTGGAGCTGCCCTGTATCAACGACAGAATGGCAAGCTAAGAGTCATTGGCTATGGTTCCAGAACATTGACAGCCGCTGAGAAAAACTATCATCTACATTCTGGGAAACTCGAGTTCCTTGCAATGAAGTGGGCTATCTGCGAACGATTTAGGGATTATCTGTATTACAGTCAAGAGTTTGAGGTCTACACTGATAATAATCCTTTGACCTATGTCCTCACGACAGCAAAACTGAATGCGACTGGTCAGAGGTGGGTAGCAGAACTGGCTGACTTCAACTTCAGTATTAAGTACAGGCCAGGAAGATGCAATACTGATGCAGATGGATTGTCTAGGATGCCGTTAGAGCCTGAAGAGTTTATGCAAGCTTGCTCAGAGGAAATCTGCCTGGGAACCATTATGAGCACCACTCAGGCGATAGAAATTCAGAAGCAGGAATATACACCACTGTGGTGTCCATTGACAGTAGCAAGCGCTATGGAAGTGAGGGAACAAGATTATACCTCCATGTCCCTCCAACAACTGTCAAAAGAATCTATCAGGAAAGCGCAACAAGAAGATGAAACAATTGGAAGAGTCCTCCAGTATATGGACCAGAACAGGGTTCCAGGAAGACGAGAGAGGGAGTCAGAATCACCAGAAGTAACTACTTTACTGAGAGAATGGTCAAAGCTATACTTCAGCTCAGACGGTATCTTATACCGTCAGAGAGGACTGAACCAACAGTTAGTGTTACCCAGAGTATACCACAGATTGGCTTTCAAAGAACTCCATGAGGAGATGGGACACCTGGGAGTAGAAAGAACAGTGAACCTAATTCGTGAACGGTTCTTCTGGCCCTATATGCAAAGAGATATCGAAAGTTTTGTGACCAGAAAATGTGGGTGTTTGAAAGACAAACATCCTAACAAGGCGACCAGAGCGCCCATGGGCCACATCCAAACTACTTACCCGTTTGAAATGGTTTCAATAGACTTCCTACACCTGGAGCAGTGCAAGGGTGGATATGAATACATCCTAGTGGTAATGGACCATTTTACTCGATTTGCTCAAGCGTATGCCACTACTAATAAATCAGGCAGGACAGCAGCAGAAAAGATCTTCAATGATTTTGCTCTGAAGTTTGGATTTCCTACCAAGTTACATCATGACCAAGGAAGAGAGTTTGAGAACCAACTCTTTGCCAAGTTAGGGAAATACTGTAGAATCCAAAGATCGCACACTACGCCCTATCACCCAGAAGGAAACGGACAAGTAGAACGCTTCAATAGGACATTACTGTCAATGTTGAGGACTCTGACAACTGCTGAGAAAAGAGATTGGAAGAATTCCTTAACAAAAATGGTACATGCCTATAACTGCACCAAGAGTGAAGCAACAGGTTACTCGCCATTCTTCCTTTTGTTTGGTCGATCCCCAAGGCTACCCATTGATATTATGTTCGATACCCCAGTTTCAGAAACATACAAGACGTATCCCGAGTATGTCCGGGTATGGAGGGAACGTATGAATGAAGCCTACAACATAGCATCAAAAGTGAATGCGGAAGAGCAGAAAAAGAGCAAAGAATACTATGACAGAAGATGTCATGGAGCAGAATTGACACCGGGAAGTCGTGTGTTAGTCAGAAACCTACGAGAGAAAGGGGGTCCAGGAAAACTTCGATCATATTGGGAAGAGAAGGTTTATGTGGTTGTGAGGAGAAAAGCTGATGACAGCCCTGTTTATGAAGTAAGAACAGAAATAGGAGGTAATAAAACAAGAATATTGCACCGAAATCTACTCCTACCATGTGATTACCTGCCACCACAGCAAGCCATTCAGGAAGTTGATAAACGTCGATCAAAACCTCTCAGACAACGACTTAAGAAGGAAGTTATTGATGGAAGTGATGACAGTGAGAGTTCAGATGAGGAAAATCAAACCCTTGTATTCCGTATACCGAACAGACGCGGAACCAACATTCCTCAACAAAGTGAGTTATGTCCTGAGGCTCCTGAGTTTGTACCTCGAAATGCACCCAATAATTGTATGGTCTCAGATGATCCGTCACCAGTTACTGAAGAAATGGTTGAAGAGGTAAGAGCAGAGGAACCCCTAGAGGATGCAGAAATAGGTTGTCCAATGGAAGAGCAAGGACCTACAGATGCAGTTCCGAACACATCAGAGAATGAACTAACAAGCGACATGGAAGCAGAGACTATTGGAGCTGCTAGGACTGAATCATCAAGAGAACTACCCAGCAGGAAAGCATCAAGTAGAGAAGTAAGAAAACCGGTGATCCTGACGTATGACACTCTAGGAGAACCAAGAGAAGTACCAAGAACTGTCCAGTTCAGAAAGGTGTGGACACCTAAGGATCAGGTAAACCGACCAGAGTGGTATCTACCAACAATCTACTTTACTGAGGACTTTAACTGTGATGAATAGACTGGTTTGGTTATTGTGATTAGAGTCAACCTACTTTGAGGATAGTTGTTCAGAGCTGGTTGAAGACGGAGGAAGAGCTCCAGCTGAAGAATGAAAAAAAGGTTATTGTTAATGTTATGTTTAGTCAGGTTATGGTTATCATTGATGTGTTAATGTTGAGGGAAGTACTATGGACACTGTCTCACATCACTTCACTAAGGACAGTAGAAGGGACAATGGAGACATCCACCAGTTAGATACTGGGATCCTGGATGTGGGAGACGTCCTACAATCAGGAAAAAGGGGTGTTGACCTTTGAGTAAGGACAGTTCCAATTGGGTCCAAATTAACCATACGTAGGCCATATTTTTGGGCCAATGTCAGGGACGACATGAAATTAGCGGGGGAGAGTGTGACAGGTAGAGACAGACTGCAGTCATGATGTAAAATCATCCAGCACCTGTGGAGTTAAAGCTCTAACAAGAGACACAGGAAGTGGTCACTGACACAGCAGGGTGTGCTGGGAGGGAGACAGTGATCCAGGGGAGTAAATAGGAAAAGGGAAGAGACACCATGTTGGTCCTGAAGCAAAGCTAGAAACTCTGGACTGTAGAACAGAACAGTGAGAACAGAAGGGAGTTTAGCTGAGCAGCTGAAGGCCAGAACTGATTGAGACATCCATCTTTCCCAGTGATAAGTACAACTGCCAGTATACAGTGATATCTGTTATGAGAGACTCATGTACTGTATGTGATAGCTGTGGAGACTGTGTGAAGAAAAGCAGGAGAAGTAAAACCTTAGCAACAACTGCTGTCTGGGATTGTCCCTTCGTCTGAGCTCTCTAATATCCAAGAACTCATATACACTATGTCCTACCTCGCCCCGCTGTGAGACGGACATACGACACATATACCCCCATACAGTGATATACATGTGCCCCCTCTATATACAGTGACAGACCCATATACCCATATATATATAATGGTAGACATATACCCCATACAGTGATATACATGTGCCCCCTCCATATACAGTGACAGCCCCATGTACCCATATATATAATGGCAGACATATACCCCCATACAGTGATATACATGTGCCCCCTCCATATACAGTGACAGACCCATGTACCCATATATATAATGGCAGACATATACCCCATACAGTGATATACATGTGTCCCCTCCATATACAGTGACAGACCCATGTACCCATATATATAATGGCAGACATATACCCCATACAGTGATATACATGTGCCCCCTCCATATACAGTGACAGACCCATGTACCCATATATATAATGGCAGACATATACCGCCATACAGTGATATACATGTGCCCCCTCCATATACAGTGACAGACCCATGTACCCATATATATAATGGCAGACATATACCGCCATACAGTGATATACATGTGCCCCCTCCTTATACAGTGACATACCCATGTACTAATATATCAATCAAATCAAATCAAAAAATGCTTTATTGGCACGTCCGAATAGGTATTTGGCATTGCCAAAGCTAGTAAAGTAGGCGGGGGGGGGTATGCGGGGGTGGTTTGGGTTATAACAGTCCATGGAGTCTCATCTTCCTCTTCGTTGGTGACCGCTATATGGGGGGGTGGGGTTGAAGGTGGGGTGGGGCGGGTGTATTGGGGTAAATATAACAGTCCATGAAGTCTCATCTTCCTCTTCGTTGGTGACTGCTATATTGGGGGGTGGGGTTGGAGGTGGGGGTGGGGTGGGGCGGGTGTATTGGGATAAATATAACAGTCCGTGGAGTCTCATCTTCCTCGTTTGGTGACAGCTGGACACGTATTGGGCAGCGATCTCCACAGTGGCCTCTTCTTCTCCCAGTAGGATGTAGAGTTTCCTCTTCTCGTCTGCAGATATGAAGTCTGGGATGTGGGCAGAGAGTCTTTGGTAGTAGACGGCCCTCACAGCTGAGTATTTGGTGCAGTGTAGCAGGAAGTGGGTCTTGTCTTCTAGGGCCCCCAGGTCACAGTGCTGGCACAGTCTGTTCTCCCGTGGCTTGTACGTCTGCCTGTATCGCCTCGTCTCTATCTCTAGGTTGTGGGTGCTCAGTCTGTACCGGCTCAGGGTCTGTCTGTGCTTGGGGTGGCGTATTCTTTCCAGGTAGGTGGCCATGGTGTAGTCCCTTTGTAGGGATTGGTATACGGTGAGTTTCTTGGAGTTATTTATTTCGTTTCTCCATTTTTCAATGTACCGCTCTCTGTTTGCCTCTGTGGTTGGTGATTATCTGTTGCTGTTCTGGAGTTAGTTCTTCTGGGATGTTTTTGTAGAGACCTCTGAAGTAGTTGAGCCATATATTGCCATTTTGGATGTGGAGAGAGTTTTTCTTGGGTTTGTGCCCATGTGGTGCCAGGTCTCCCAGAATGAGCTGTCCTGGAGGGAGTCCTCTAGTTGCTCTATTTTGTTGGAGAGGTACCTCTGTTTCTTCTCTCTGAGGGTGCCCTTGTATTGCTTGCATAGGTTTTTGTAGGCTTCCCTCACCTCCTTGTTGTTGGGGTCCCTGTGTTTTTGGTTGGAGGCTGTTCTTAGGGTATGGCGTAGTGCTCTGCAGTCGCTGTCGAACCATTTGTGGGACTGTTTGTTGGTTTGTCTTATTGGTTTGGTTGGTTTCAGGCCTGCTAGTTCTGCTGTGGTCTGTAGGATGTACTTGAGATCCTTCACAGCTCTGGTGACTCCCTGTTGGTCTGGCTGATAGGCGTTTGTATGGAAGTTTGTGAGCAGTGTCTTGATTTCGGGTCGGTTGATTGCGTTGGTATATTCTATGGCCTGGTGGTTGGCCCATTTGAAATGTCTTGGTAGGTTGTAGAGGCCGGACTGTTGGGGCTCATGTGTGGGTGTTTTGTTCATGGTTCTCATGTATAGTAGGATCTGGTTGTGGTCTGATAGATGGGAGTCAGGTGCGATTGTGAAGTCTTCAATGTCTGACAGGTCTGCGTCTGTAATGGCATAGTCCACCACGCTGTTGCCCACTTGAGAGTTTAGTGTGAAGCGTCCTCTGGGATCGCCTGTGGTACATCCGTTTATTATGTACAGTCTTAGGCTTTGGCACATGTTCAGCAGCTGTCTCCCGCTCTTGTTGACAATTCTGTCTTGGCTGTTTCTTCTTGTCTGTGTGGGTTCTGGGTGGTGGATCTCACTGCCGTGTGTATGTGGGTTGTCGTCCGGGGGCAGGTAGTCTATCTCTGTGCCTGTCCTTGCATTCAGGTCTCCGCATATTAGTACTCTGCCTTTGGGTTGGAAATGGACGGCTTCCCTTTGTAGGACCTCGTAAGTGTCGGGGTCGTGGTAGGGGGACCCTGGTGGGGGCATATATACTGCACAGAGATAGATGTCTTGCTGGCCGCTGAGGATGGAGCTGCTTATTTTTATCCATATGTGATTAGTTCCACGTTTGGTAGCTTTTACGTGTTCTTTGAGCTCCTCCTTGTACCAAATTAGTATGCCTCCTGAGTGGCGGCCATGTTTGGTTGTCTTATTTTTCTGGGCGGGCACTGAGAATTCCTTGTAGCCCATGGGTGTTTGGGACTCGTCATCTGCCCGGGTCCATGTCTCTAGAAGGATTTGAATGTCTATGTTTTTTAGTCTGTCTATGAAGTCTGGATCTTTTGATTTAGATCTATAGGCTGAGGCGTTCAGCCCTTGTATGTTCCAACTACTAATAGTTAGTGATTTCATCTTCAGTGGTGTCACGGGATGGTTAGAGTCTATACTATAGGCAATGTGTAATATATATTTCATGTGGAATGTATTCTCTAACCTGTTGTATACATCAATGTGTAGTTGGCTGATTAGGGTCTAGTGTGTTAGCACATTGTATGCAAATACCTCTAACTAGTGAGGACCAGTGAGGACAATGGGTGGAGATAATCTGATCAGTGTCTCCAAGAAGATGTTGGATGGTGCATTGTCCATAGTAGACAGGGAGTCTGCTCTCCTTGGTATAGGTGAGGGGGGGAAGGATCTGTGACTCAGCCCTTCCCACCCACAGATATAGGTGTAACAGTCTTAGTATATAGTTGTAGCTGGAGTTAGTATGTGTTAGCCGGCCTGTGCACAGCTCTGCAGAGAGCCAGGATTTAGTTACAGGACCAAGGAACCAAAGTTATCATTGGATTGTGACTTCTGTGGACTTATTGTTATTATGGTTGATGTGACCGCCGCCGGCTACTAACTTTGTGGATTACAATAAATTGCTGTTGTCTCCCGACCTCTTGCGTCCGTGTTGATTCAAAAGACCATCCGGAGGAAGACGTATACCTTCGCTCAGTGACAACTGGTTGGCAGCGGTGGGACCAACAGCGGACAGCGAGATGGACCACAACAGCTCAGTGATTAATGGAGCCACAACCTCAGAATACAGGAACTGGACTATGGCAAATCTAAAATTAAGGGCCCGGGAACTAAACCTGAGTTACCAGGGAAGAACGAAAGAGCAACTGATCGAGGCACTGGAGGAGATGACCCTGCAAAGCGACCATGAGGAGGGCTGCCCCCAGGAGACAGTAGAGATATGGGAGCGGCAGGTACAGACCCAAAAGAGCAGATGGGTTGTTTTGTATGAGGAGGAATTGGCAGTGCTGGGGCTAGAAGCAACTGCAGAGCAAAGGAGTAGAGCATTACAGAGGGCTCAGGAAACGGAGAAGGAGGAACAGAGAATGGCGCATGAAAAGGAAAGAATGGCGCATGAAATGCGAATGGCTGAGATAACTACGAGGAATTATAATCAAACGTCGACCCCCAGCCCAACAGTGAGAGAACCACCATATGTGTCCCATAAACACTTCAAGACCTTTGATGAAGCGGCTGGGGATGTTGATGGATATTTTCAGGACTTCGAACACCAGTGCCGCCTGATGGAAGTCCCAGAGAAGGATTGGGTCCGGTATCTGGTGGGGCACCTACGAGATGGGGCTGCGGAAGCTCTCAGAGCCATGGACCCTAGTGATCAGCGGGACTATGAGGCCATTAAAAGAGCGGTGCAGAAGTATTATGCAGTCACTCCAGAGACCTACCGAGTTCAGTTCCGCTCTTTGTCTTACAATGGGGGAAGCTCCTTCCACATGTTCGCCCACAAGTTGAAGCAAGCATGCAAGCGCTGGCTAGAAGGAGAGGAGGCTGTCACAGTCGATAAGGTCCTCCAAGTCATACTTAAGGAACAGTTCTTTTCCCAGTGCCCCGCTGAGATCCGTGAGTGGGTGCTGGAACGGAACCCAGCCACAGTTGAGCAAGCTGCTTCCCTTGCAGATGAGGGCCTGACCATCAAGCCGCAGTGGAAGAGGTTGTTTGCAGAGGAGCGGAAAACTACCACAGTCCGCCAGACACCCTTCATCCAGCCACCCACCTTTCGTGCCCGGCCTCAGGATTATAATTCCCCCTCTACCCCTGCCCCAGCCCATCGGCCTCCAGCTATGAACAACCCTGTCCCGAGACAACGACCTACTGGAAGAATGCTAGAGCGCAGATGTTTTGGGTGCGGGCGGCCTGGACATTTGCAAGCTAGTTGCCCTGTTAACATGGGGGCACGGGCCACCGTGGCATCCCGGCCTATTCACTACCTGGGAACCACCCCTAGGACAGAAAGTTTGGCCCCATTTCCAGATGACTCCATGAATGACCCATCTGTTCCACCTCCAGGGGTCTATGGGATTCAGATTTCCGCCACACATCCCGCAAACCTTCAGCGGAAGCACTTGCAGGAGGTCCTACTGGATGGCCGAACAGTTGTTGGATTCCGGGACTCGGGAGCTTTCCTAACGGTAGCGGACCCCCGAGTGGTTCGACCCGAGGCCCTAGAGGAGGGCCCTGGCCTTTCTATCGAGTTGGCAGGAGGTACTCGGAAACGTATTCCTAAAGCTACCGTGGAACTCGACTATGGTTATGGACCAAAACGATGCACAATTGGTGTGATGAGCGGGCTGCCGGCCGATGTTCTGTTAGGCAACGATGTTGGAAATCTACAGTGCCACTTTGTGGGAGCAGTGACCCGAAGCCAAGCTCAGAGAGACGCCAACATGGATCGACCGGATTTTCTGCCAGATGCCAGCCCTTCAACTCTACAACTTTACCATTCAGTACCGCCGAGGGAACCAACACCAGAACGCAGATGGGTTATCCCGGCAGGAGGACATATGAGCTATACAGACTGATGTGCATTCCCCAATTTACCTGTGTAGGCCAATTGTGTCATGCACATGTTTTGAGAGGGGGAGGGGTTGTCACGGGATGGTTAGAGTCTATACTATAGGCAATGTGTAATATATATTTCATGTGGAATGTATTCTCTAACCTGTTGTATACATCAATGTGTAGTTGGCTGATTAGGGTCTAGTGTGTTAGCACATTGTATGCAAATACCTCTAACTAGTGAGGACCAGTGAGGACAATGGGTGGAGATAATCTGATCAGTGTCTCCAAGAAGATGTTGGATGGTGCATTGTCCATAGTAGACAGGGAGTCTGCTCTCCTTGGTATAGGTGAGGGGGGAAGGATCTGTGACTCAGCCCTTCCCACCCACAGATATAGGTGTAACAGTCTTAGTATATAGTTGTAGCTGGAGTTAGTATGTGTTAGCTGGCCTGTGCACAGCTCTGCAGAGAGCCAGGATTTAGTTACAGGACCAAGGAACCAAAGTTATCATTGGATTGTGACTTCTGTGGACTTATTGTTATTACGGTTGATGTGACCGCCGCCGGCTACTAACTTTGTGGATTACAATAAATTGCTGTTGTCTCCCGACCTCTTGCGTCCGTGTTGATTCAAAAGACCATCCGGAAGAAGACGTATACCTTTGCTCCGTGACAAGTGGGTAAACCTTGTAATGAGCTGTCCTGCAGAGGACGGGCTGGGTTCTTGGTTGGTTGCAGTTTGGCCAGGTATTGGTTTATGTGCATTGCTGTTGTGGCCATTGTAGTGACCGCATGTTCTATTCTCTTTATTGTCTCTATGTCGGTGCTCTGGGTTGCTCTGGTTGGCTTTTTCTTGATAGGTGGCATCCTTGGGGAGTTTTGTCTTGGATATTGGCGGTTGTCGGGTATTATTTCCATGACTCTTTGTCTTGTTTGGTGTCTAGGCCCGGGGGCTCTGTTGAGCACTAAGTCTTTGAATTCCTTCGCTAGTAGGCTGACGCCATGTTTATTGAGGTGTTTGTCATCATATAGGTGGTGCTTATCTATGGAGGGGTGTTGTGCCAGGGTGATGCCTGGTGTTTGTCTGATTCTGGTCGCCAGCTCTTTGTTGATCCCCATGATGATGTCTTCAGAGATGTCTTCTTGTGGGAGCAGAGATGACAGGATGATACTACTGTCTGGGAACTGTTGCTTTGCTTTCTCTGCTAGTTGGACCAGTTGGCCCGCTGTCTGTTGGGGCTGGTAAGAGAGATCTTCTGTGCCTGTGTGTATGACAATGTGTTTCGGGGTAGTGAAGAAAGGCTTGCAAATGACAGTGTTGGCTTTTTCAATGATTGGGCTGTGGATTTTCTTGACTCTTTGCCATGGGAAGAGCTTTCTTGTATTAATGTACTTGCCATTGGAGTCTATGATCAGGACTATATCTGGGTTTGAGGTTTTTGTTATAGTTTTCGTTGTTTGGGTTCTCTCTGGCTCTATGTCTGGGGTGATGGGCAGTTCTGGACTTTCTTGTGATGTGTGAGGCATTTCTGTCTTATTGATACCTTGATCAGAGACTGTTCTGTTTTCCTCCCAGTTAGATCTTATCTCTTGTGTCTGTAGTTTCAGGACTGATAACTCTTCCTTTATACATGAGTCCCCCTGCGAACTTCCGGTTGGCACATGCGCAATGGAAGGGCGGCAAGAAGACTTCCTGTTCCTTAGTGAATTAACCAGGGCTGGGTATGTACTTCAGGGTATGGTCCTCGGGTTACGACGAGCCTGCTGCAGAACCTCATTTTCTGAATGCTATACAGTGTATAGCATTCGGCAAATGAAGGCTGATTGTGTAGCAGGCTCGTCCTTGCTACGAGCAGGTAAGTATGCTGTTACCAGTTGACTTTTTCTCATTGAAATGAATAGACCAGCGTTGATTGGCCAGTTGCCAGTGATTTGGCCAATCAACGCTGGTTCTGCCAGAGGCTCGTCTGAGGAGGCGGAGTCTAACATCGGACTATTCATTCCAATGAGAAAAACTCTTGCCTGCCCGTGGCAAGGACGTGCCTGCTGCAGAATCAGTGTTCATTTGCCGAATGCTATACATATATATAGCATTCGGCAAATAAATATATATACTGTATAGCATTTAGCAAATGAGGTTCTGCAGCAGGCTCGTCGTAACCACGAAACAGTATGCCTATACCCCTGCTAGACATGGCAAACTCTCAAAACCGGAAAGAGATCTTCGACCGGAAATAGGAAGGGCGGGACTTAATCCTTTGTTATTGTTGTCAAAGGGGGACTCATGTATATAATGGCAGACATATACCCCCATACAGTGATATACATGTGCCCCCTCCATATACAGTGACAGACCCATGTACCCATATATATAATGGCAGACATATCCCCCATACAGTGATATACATGTGCCCCCTCCATATACAGTGACATATCCATGTACTAATATATATATAATGGCAGACATATACCCCCATACAGTGATATACATGTGCCCCCTCCATATACAGTGACAGCCCCATGTACCCATATATATAATGGCAGACATATACCCCCATACAGTGATATACATGTGCCCCCTCCATATACAGTGACAGACATGTACCCATATATATAATGGCAGACATATACCCCCATGCAGTGATATACATGTGCCCCCTCCATATACAGTGACAGACCCATGTACCCATATATATAATGGCAGACATATACCCCCATGCAGTGATATACATGTGCCCCCTCCATATACGGTGACAGACCCATGTACCCATATATATATAATGGCATACATATACCGCCATACAGTGATATACATGTGCCCCCTCCATATACAGTGACATACCCATGTACTAATATATATATAATGGCAGACATATACCCCCATACAGTGATATACATGTGCCCCCTCCATATACAGTGACAGACCCATGTACCCATATATATATAATGGCATACATATACCGCCATACAGTGATATACATGTGCCCCCTCCATATACAGTGACATACCCATGTACTAATATATATATATATAATGGCAGACATATACCCCCATACAGTGATATACATGTGCCCCCTCCATATACAGTGACAGACCCATGTACCCATATATATAATGGCAGACATATACCCCCATACAGTGATATACATGTGCCCCCTCCATATACAGTGACAGACCCATGTACCCATATATATAATGGCAGACATATCCCCCATACAGTGATATACATGTGCCCCCTCCATATACAGTGACAGACCCATGTACTAATATATATATAATGGCAGACATATACCCCCATACAGTGATATACATGTGCCCCCTCCATATACAGTGACAGCCCCATGTACCCATATATATAATGGCAGACATATACCCCCATACAGTGATATACATGTGCCCCCTCCATATACAGTGACATACCCATGTACTAATATATATATAATGGCAGACATATACCCCCATACAGTGATATACATGTGCCCCCTCCATATACAGTGACAGACCCATGTACCCATATATATATAATGGCATACATATACCGCCATACAGTGATATACATGTGCCCCCTCCATATACAGTGACATACCCATGTACTAATATATATATATAATGGCAGACATATACCCCCATACAGTGATATACATGTGCCCCCTCCATATACAGTGACAGACCCATGTACCCATATATATAATGGCAGACATATACCCCCATACAGTGATATACATGTGCCCCCTCCATATACAATGACAGACCCATAGACCCATGTACCCATATATATAATGGCAGACATGTACCCCCTACATATACAGTGACAGACCCATGTACCCATATATATAATGGCAGACATATACCCCCATACAGTGATATACATATCCCCCCTCCATATACAGTGACAGACCCATGTACCCATATATATAATGGCAGACATATACCCCCATACAGTGATATACATATCCCCCCTCCATATACAGTGACAGACCCATGTATCCATATATATAATGGCAGACATATACCCCATACAGTGATATACATGTGCCCCCTCCATATACAGTGACAGACCCATGTACTCATATATATAATGGCAGACATATACCGCCATACAGTGATATACATGTGCCCCCTCCATATACAGTGACAGACCCATGTACCCATATATATAATGGCAGACATATACCGCCATACAGTGATATACATGTGCCCCCTCCATATACAGTGACAGACCCATGTATCCATATATATAATGGTAGACATATACCCCCATACAGTGATATACATGTGCCCCCTCCATATACAGTGACAGACCCTTGTACCCATATATATAATGGCAGACATATACCGCCATACAGTGATATACATGTGCTCCCTCCATATACAGTGACAGCCCCATGTACCCATATATATATAATGGCAGACATATACCCCCATACAGTGATATACATGTGCCCCCTCCATATACAGTGACAGACCCATGTACCCATATATATAATGGCAGACATATACCCCCATACAGTGATATACAGGTGTCCCCTCCATATACAGTGACAGACCCATGTACCCATATATATAATGGCAGACATATACCGCCATACAATGATATAATAATACATTTTATTTATATAGCGCCAACATATTCCACAGCACTGTACAATTTATAGGGTTCAGATACAGACATACATAACAAAGAACGTCATTTCACACAATGGGACTGAGGGCCCTGCTCAAAAGAGCTTACAATCTATGAGGTAGAGGGGGTGACACAAGAGGTAGCAGGGGCGGCATTGCTTATACAGTGTTCAATTTTGTGCATTAGGAATTGTGATAGGCTTGTCTGAACAGATGCGTCTTTAGTTTGCGTTTGAAACTGTAGAAGTTGGGAGTTAATCTTATTGTCCGGGGTAGAGCATTCCAGAGAAGTGGTGCAGCTCGGGAGAAGTCTTGTATACGAGCGTGGGAGGTTCTGATAATAGAGGATGTAAGTGTTAGATCATTGAGTGAGCGGAGAACACGGGTTGGGCGGTAGACAGAGATGAGGGAAGAAATGTATGGAGGTGCGGCATTATGGAGAGCCTTGTGGATGAGGGGGATAACTTTATATTGTATTCTATAATGAATAGGCAGCCAATGTAACGACTGGCACAGACCGGAGGCCTCGCTGTAGCGTCTAGCCTGGTAGATGAGCCTGGCCGCTGCATTCAGAATAGATTGTAGAGGGGAGAGTTTAGTGAGGGGAAGACCGATTAGTAAGGAGTTACAGTAGTCAAGGCGAGAATGAATCAGAGAGACAATAAGTGTCTTTAGTGTATCTCTGGTAAGGAAAGGGCGTATTCTGGAGATGTTTTTGAGGTGGAGGTGACATGAACGTGCGAGTGATTCAATATGAGGGGTGAAGGAAAGGTCTGCGTCAAATATGACCCCGAGGCAGCGGGCATGCTGCCTAGGAGTTATAGTAAGGCCTGAGACTGCAATGGATATATCAGGGACAGATCTGTTAGATGGTGGAAACAGTAGTAGTTCAGTCTTAGAGAGATTTAGTTTCAGATAGAGCGAGGACATGATATTAGAGACAGCAGAGAGACAGTCACTGGTGTTCTGTATGAGTGCAGGGGTGATGTCACGGGAAGATGTGTATAATTGGGTGTCATCAGCATAAAGATGGTACCTGAAGCCAAATCTGGCGATGGTTTGTCCAATTTGGGCTGTGTAGAGAGAAAAGAGCAGGGGGCCGAGGACCGAGCCCTGAGGAACCCCAACAGCAAGGGAAAGAGGGGAGGAAACAGAGCCCGCGAATGATACACTGAAAGTGCGGTCTGAGAGATAAGAGGAGAACCAGGAGAGCGCAGTGTCATTGAGGCCGACTGAGCGGAGCATAGTGAGGAGAAGTTGATTGTCAACAGTGTCAAAAGCTGCAGAGAGGTCCAGAAGAATAAGAAGAGAGAAGTCACCATTGGATTTAGCCTTTAGTAGATCACTAGAGACTTTTGTGAGAGCTGTTTCAGTAGAGTGCAGAGCGCGGAAACCAGATTGTAAGGGGTCAAGCAGAGAGTTAGCAGAGAGATAACGGATTAACCGAGAATAAACCAGGCGTTCCAAAAGTTTAGAGATGAAGGGGAGGTTAGAGACGGGTCGATAGCAGCACAGCATGGGTCCAGGGAGGGTTTTTTCAGTAGCAGGGTTATAACAGCATGCTTGAAGGAGGATGGGAAGATTCCAGAAGAGAGAGAGAGGTTAAATATTTTAGTAAGGTAAGTAGTGACAGCAGGGGACAGAGATTGGAGAAGGTGTGAGGGGAAGGGGTCACTACTGCAGGTTGTGGGGAAAGATGAAGAAAGTAGCTGGGAGACTTCCTCTTCTGTAACAGGTTCAAAAGATGAGAATGGACAGTCTGAAGTGCGGCTGGTGAGGGGATCAGTACTATCGTAGGTGTGGGAGTCAATGCCACCTGGGGCTTGGGCAGTAATTTCCTGACGGATCTTATCAATTTTATCATGGAAATACATGGCCAGGTCATCAGCACTAAGGTCTGTGAATGGCGTCTGTACCTTGGGTGTGAGTAAGGAGTGAAAGGTTTCAAAAAGCCTTTTAGGGTTGCTGGAGAGAGAAGAGATGAGGGCGGTGAAATAGTCTTGTTTGGTGAGGTAAAGGGCAGAGCTATATGTTTTAAGCATAAACTTGAAGTGGAGGAAATCTGCAGGTGAGCGTGATTTTCTCCAGAGACGTTCGGCACACCTAGAGCATCGCTGGAGAAATCGTGTCTGTGGCGTGTGCCAGGGTTGCTGCCTCCTATGTGGGACTTTACGAGTGGAGGGGGGAGCAACCTCATCCAATGCATTTTTGAGGGTTTCATTATAGTGACTGGTGGCCAGATTGGGACAGGAGATTGAAGAGATGGGGGACAGGGAGGACTGTAGAGTATCTGAGAGGTGCTGGGTGTCAATAGCACGCAAGTTCCTATATGTGTGATGGGTAGGGGCGTCATGTGAAGGGGAGAGAGCACTGATGGTGAGAGATAGAAGGTTGTGGTCAGAGAGCGGCAGAGAAGAGTTAGAAAATTTAGAGACTGTGAGGAGTCGATGGAAGACTAGATCAATCGTGTTACCATCTATATGTGTGGCGGAAGAAGAACATTGTGAGAGACCAAGAGAAGTGGTTAATGAGAGAAACTGTGAGGCAGCCGGGGAGTGAGGGGGGGGCAATAGGGATGTTAAAGTCACCCATGATGAGGGTAGGAATGTCACTAAAAGTGGGGAAGCCAAGAAGTAAAGTGGTCCAAAAATTGGTAGGGTGAGCCAGGTGGACGGTAGATCACGGCTACACGTAAGGAGAGTAGGCGGAAAAGTCTGATAGCATGGACTTCAAATGAGGAGAATGTGAGTGAGGGGACCGGGGGAATGGACTGAAAAATGCACTGCGGTGACAGAAGTAATCCTACCCCACCACCCTGCCTATTATCAGGCCTAGAGGTATGTGAGAATTGTAGGCCACCATGAGACAAAGCAGCAGGGGAAGCCGCATCTGACTGCTGGATCCAAGTTTCAGTAAGGGCGAGCAGGCTGAGGGATTTACTAAGGAATAAGTCATTAATGTATTCTAGTTTGTTACACACTGAGCGGGCGTTCCAGAGAGAGCAGTTAAAAGAGACAGGGGAGAGATGAGGGGAAGGAACACGGTAAATATTGATGAGGTTTGTAGGCCTTCTATGTGTGCAGGGAGAAGAGTTAGTGAAGGAAGGAGGGCCGGGGTTAGGAGAGATGTCCCCAGCAGCTAGGAGGAGCAGAATGGACAGAGACAGAAGGTGGTTCAGGGATTTATGTGGGTGCTTATGTTTGGTGTCGCTGCTAAAAGAAGTAAAGGGGTGATTACAGAGGTGAAAAGTGTGTGAGAGCTGTACATGGGAGAAGGAAGAAGAGAGGGACTGATATGGATGGCGTGTGGTGGAGGTGGAGGAGAGGTCTGCAGGAAGACAATGGCTAAGATAGTAAGAGACAGTGCAGCTACAGGATACCATGTGGTAAAACTTGTTGTTTTAGGTTTAAATTTACCTGGTGTTCTGCCATGGTTAGCCTGTTTAAGTGCCATGTATAAGTGCACTTTGGTAAATCTGCACTTCGGTTAAGATGCAATCTGGTTAAGATGCATGCTGCAGATGAGATGCCCCCGCATATGAGATGCACCCCATAAGCTATATCTACTTATATAGGAAAGCACAGCTTCAGACTAGCACTAATTTACGTCGTTAACTAATTAATCTACAAACTGTGACACATGAGGAGACTGGCAGTGTGGATCCAAGTAAACACTTGGCCAGAAACAGCAATAAAATCAGTGAGGATCAAAAGACTGACACTAGTGCAGATAAGAAGACATGGAAGTGCAAAAAATATACAGCCTGGATGAAATGCTAGGATATAGTTCAGTAATCATGCAGAGGTGAAATACAGGATTATATACCATTGAATATTACAGCAGATGATCGAAGGGAGAATTCAGACAGCAAGCAGAGGTGGGTTCAATAGCAGATTATATACCATTGAATATTACAGCAGATGATCGAAGGGAGAATTCATACCGCCATACAGTGATATACATGTGCCCCCTCCATATACAGTGACAGACCCATGTACCCATATATATAATGGCAGACATATACCCCCATACAGTGATATACATGTGCCCCCTCCATATACAGTGACAGACCCATGTACCCATATATATATAATGGCAGACATATACCCCCATACAGTGATATACATGTGCCCCCTCCATATACAGTGACAGACCCATGTACCCATATATATATAATGGCAGACATATACCGCCATACAGTGATATACATGTGCCCCCTCCATATACAGTGACAGACCCATGTACCCATATATATATAATGGCAGACATATACCCTCATACAGTGATATACATGAGCCCCCTCCATATACAGTGACAGACCCATGTACCCATATATATAATTGCAGACATATACCCCCATACAGTGATATACATGAGCCCCCTCCATATACAGTGACAGACCCATGTATCCAAATATATAATATTAGACATATACCCCATACAGTGATATACATGTGCCCCCTCCATATACAGTGACAAACCCATGTACCCATATATATAATGGCAGACATATACTGCCATACAGTGATATACATGTGCCCCCTCCATATACAGTGACAGACCCATGTATCCAAATATTTAATATTAGACATATACCCCATACAGTGATATACATGTGCCCCCTCCATATACAGTGACAGACCCATGTATCCATATATATAATGGCAGATATATACCGCCATACATTGATATACATGTGCCCCCTCCATATACAGTGACAGACCCATGTACCCATATATATAATGGCAGACATATACCCCATACAGTGATATACATGTGCCAACTCCATAAACAGTGACAGACCCATGTACCCATATATATATATATAATGGCATACATATACCCTCATACAGTGATATACATGTGCCCCCTCCATATACAGTGACAGACCCATGTACCCATATATATAATGGCAGACATATACCTCATACAGTGATATACATGTGCCCCCTCCATATACAGTGACAGACCCATGTACCCATATATATAATGGCAGACATATACCTCATACAGTGATATACATGTGCCCCCTCCATATACAGTGACAGACCCATGTACCCAAATATATAATGGCAGACATATACCCCCATACAGTGATATACATGTGCCCCCTCCATATACAGTGACAGACCCATGTACCCATATATATAATAGCAGACATATACCCCCATACAGTGATATACATGAGCCCCCTCCATATACAGTGACAGACCCATGTATCCAAATATTTAATATTAGACATATACCCCATACAGTGATATACATGTGCCCCCTCCATATACAGTGACAGACCCATGTATCCATATATATAATGGCAGATATATACCGCCATACATTGATATACATGTGCCCCCTCCATATACAGTGACAGACCCATGTACCCATATATATAATGGCAGACATATACTGCCATACAGTGATATACATGTGCCCCCTCCATATACAGTGACAGACCCATGTATCCAAATATTTAATATTAGACATATACCCCATACAGTGATATACATGTGCCCCCTCCATATACAGTGACAGACCCATGTATCCATATATATAATGGCAGATATATACCGCCATACATTGATATACATGTGCCCCCTCCATATACAGTGACAGACCCATGTACCCATATATATAATGGCAGACATATACCCCATACAGTGATATACATGTGCCCCCTCCATATACAGTGACAGGCCCATGTACCCATATATATAATGGCAGACATATACCCCCATACAGTGATATACATGTGCCTCCTCCATATACAGTGACAGACCCATGTACCCATAAATATAATGGCAGACATATACCCCCATACAGTGATATACATGTGCCAACTCCATATACAGTGACAGGCCCATGTACCCATATATAATGGCAGACATATACCGCCATACAGTGATATACATGTGCCCCCTCCATATACAGTGACAGACCCATGTACCCATATATATATAATGGCAGACATATACCCCCATACAGTGATATACATGTGCCCCCTCCATATACAGTGACAGACCCATGTACCCATATATATATAATGGCAGACATATACCGCCATACAGTGATATACATGTGCCCCCTCCATATACAGTGACAGACCCATGTACCCATATATATAATGGCAGACATATACCTCCATACAGTGATATACATGAGCCCCCTCCATATACAGTGACAGACCCATGTATCCAAATATATAATATTAGACATATACCCCATACAGTGATATATATGTGCCAACTCCATATACAGTGACAGGCCCATGTACCCATATATATATATAATGGCAGACATATACCCCCATACAGTGATATACATGTGCCCCCTCCATATACAGTGACAAACCCATGTACCCATATATATAATGGCAGACATATACTGCCATACAGTGATATACATGTGCCCCCTCCATATACAGTGACAGACCCATGTATCCAAATATTTAATATTAGACATATACCCCATACAGTGATATACATGTGCCCCCTCCATATACAGTGACAGACCCATGTATCCATATATATAATGGCAGATATATACCGCCATACATTGATATACATGTGCCCCCTCCATATACAGTGACAGACCCATGTACCCATATATATAATGGCAGACATATACCCCATACAGTGATATACATGTGCCAACTCCATATACAGTGACAGACCCATGTACCCATATATATATATATATATATATAATGGCATACATATACCCCCATACAGTGATATACATGTGCCCCCTCCATATACAGTGACAGACCCATGTACCCATATATATAATGGCAGACATATACCTCATACAGTGATATACATGTGCCAACTCCATATACAGTGACAGGCCTATGTACCCATATAAATATAATAGCAGACATATACCCCCATACAGTGATATACATGTGCCCCCTCCATATACAGTGACAGACCCATGTACCCATATATATAATAGCAGACATATACCCCCATACAGTGATATACATGAGCCCCCTCCATATACAGTGACAGACCCATGTATCCAAATATTTAATATTAGACATATACCCCATACAGTGATATACATGTGCCCCCTCCATATACAGTGACAGACCCATGTATCCATATATATAATGGCAGATATATACCGCCATACATTGATATACATGTGCCCCCTCCATATACAGTGACAGACCCATGTACCCATATATATAATGGCAGACATATACTGCCATACAGTGATATACATGTGCCCCCTCCATATACAGTGACAGACCCATGTATCCAAATATTTAATATTAGACATATACCCCATACAGTGATATACATGTGCCCCCTCCATATACAGTGACAGACCCATGTATCCATATATATAATGGCAGATATATACCGCCATACATTGATATACATGTGCCCCCTCCATATACAGTGACAGACCCATGTACCCATATATATAATGGCAGACATATACCCCATACAGTGATATATATGTGCCCCCTCCATATACAGTGACAGGCCCATGTACCCATATATATAATGGCAGACATATACCCCATACAGTGATATACATGTGCCAACTCCATATACAGTGACAGACCCATGTACCCATATATATATATATATATATATATATATATATATAATGGCATACATATACCCCCATACAGTGATATACATGTGCCCCCTCCATATACAGTGACAGACCCATGTACCCATATATATAATGGCAGACATATACCTCATACAGTGATATACATGTGCCAACTCCATATACAGTGACAGGCCCATGTACCCATATAAATATAATAGCAGACATATACCCCCATACAGTGATATACATGTGCCCCCTCCATATACAGTGACAGACCCATGTACCCATATATATAATGGCAGACATATACCTCATACAGTGATATACATGTGCCCCCTCCATATACAGTGACAGACCCATGTACCCAAATATATAATGGCAGACATATACCCCCATACAGTGATATACATGTGCCCCCTCCATATACAGTGACAGACCCATGTACCCATATATATAATAGCAGACATATACCCCCATACAGTGATATACATGAGCCCCCTCCATATACAGTGACAGACCCATGTATCCAAATATTTAATATTAGACATATACCCCATACAGTGATATACATGTGCCCCCTCCATATACAGTGACAGACCCATGTATCCATATATATAATGGCAGATATATACCACCATACATTGATATACATGTGCCCCCTCCATATACAGTGACAGACCCATGTACCCATATATATAATGGCAGACATATACTGCCATACAGTGATATACATGTGCCCCCTCCATATACAGTGACAGACCCATGTATCCAAATATTTAATATTAGACATATACCCCATACAGTGATATACATGTGCCCCCTCCATATACAGTGACAGACCCATGTATCCATATATATAATGGCAGATATATACCGCCATACATTGATATACATGTGCCCCCTCCATATACAGTGACAGACCCATGTACCCATATATATAATGGCAGACATATACCCCATACAGTGATATACATGTGCCCCCTCCATATACAGTGACAGGCCCATGTACCCATATATATAATGGCAGACATATACCCCCATACAGTGATATACATGTGCCTCCTCCATATACAGTGACAGACCCATGTACCCATAAATATAATGGCAGACATATACCCCCATACAGTGATATACATGTGCCAACTCCATATACAGTGACAGGCCCATGTACCCATATATAATGGCAGACATATACCGCCATACAGTGATATACATGTGCCCCCTCCATATACAGTGACAGACCCATGTACCCATATATATATAATGGCAGACATATACCCCCATACAGTGATATACATGTGCCCCCTCCATATACAGTGACAGACCCATGTACCCATATATATATAATGGCAGACATATACCGCCATACAGTGATATACATGTGCCCCCTCCATATACAGTGACAGACCCATGTACCCATATATATAATGGCAGACATATACCTCCATACAGTGATATACATGAGCCCCCTCCATATACAGTGACAGACCCATGTATCCAAATATATAATATTAGACATATACCCCATACAGTGATATATATGTGCCAACTCCATATACAGTGACAGGCCCATGTACCCATATATATATATAATGGCAGACATATACCCCCATACAGTGATATACATGTGCCCCCTCCATATACAGTGACAAACCCATGTACCCATATATATAATGGCAGACATATACTGCCATACAGTGATATACATGTGCCCCCTCCATATACAGTGACAGACCCATGTATCCAAATATTTAATATTAGACATATACCCCATACAGTGATATACATGTGCCCCCTCCATATACAGTGACAGACCCATGTATCCATATATATAATGGCAGATATATACCGCCATACATTGATATACATGTGCCCCCTCCATATACAGTGACAGACCCATGTACCCATATATATAATGGCAGACATATACCCCATACAGTGATATACATGTGCCAACTCCATATACAGTGACAGACCCATGTACCCATATATATATATATATATATATATATATATATATATATAATGGCATACATATACCCCCATACAGTGATATACATGTGCCCCCTCCATATACAGTGACAGACCCATGTACCCATATATATAATGGCAGACATATACCTCATACAGTGATATACATGTGCCAACTCCATATACAGTGACAGGCCTATGTACCCATATAAATATAATAGCAGACATATACCCCCATACAGTGATATACATGTGCCCCCTCCATATACAGTGACAGACCCATGTACCCATATATATAATAGCAGACATATACCCCCATACAGTGATATACATGAGCCCCCTCCATATACAGTGACAGACCCATGTATCCAAATATTTAATATTAGACATATACCCCATACAGTGATATACATGTGCCCCCTCCATATACAGTGACAGACCCATGTATCCATATATATAATGGCAGATATATACCGCCATACATTGATATACATGTGCCCCCTCCATATACAGTGACAGACCCATGTACCCATATATATAATGGCAGACATATACTGCCATACAGTGATATACATGTGCCCCCTCCATATACAGTGACAGACCCATGTATCCAAATATTTAATATTAGACATATACCCCATACAGTGATATACATGTGCCCCCTCCATATACAGTGACAGACCCATGTATCCATATATATAATGGCAGATATATACCGCCATACATTGATATACATGTGCCCCCTCCATATACAGTGACAGACCCATGTACCCATATATATAATGGCAGACATATACCCCATACAGTGATATATATGTGCCCCCTCCATATACAGTGACAGGCCCATGTACCCATATATATAATGGCAGACATATACCCCATACAGTGATATACATGTGCCAACTCCATATACAGTGACAGACCCATGTACCCATATATATATATATATATATATATATATATATATATATATATATAATGGCATACATATACCCCCATACAGTGATATACATGTGCCCCCTCCATATACAGTGACAGACCCATGTACCCATATATATAATGGCAGACATATACCTCATACAGTGATATACATGTGCCAACTCCATATACAGTGACAGGCCCATGTACCCATATAAATATAATAGCAGACATATACCCCCATACAGTGATATACATGTGCCCCCTCCATATACAGTGACAGACCCATGTACCCATATATATAATGGCAGACATATACCCCCATACAGTGATATACATGTGCCCCCTCCATATACAGTGACAGACCCATGTACCCATATATATAATGGCAGACATATACCCCATACAGTGATATACATGTGCCCCCTCCATATACAGTGACAGACCCATGTACCCATATATATAATAGCAGACATATACCCCCATACAGTGATATACATGAGCCCCCTCCATATACAGTGACAGACCCATGTACCCATATATATAATAGCAGACATATACCCCCATACAGTGATATACATGAGCCCCCTCCATATACAGTGACAGACCCATGTATCCAAATATTTAATATTAGACATATACCCCATACAGTGATATACATGTGCCCCCTCCATATACAGTGACAGACCCATGTACCCATATATATAATGGCAGACATATACCCCATACAGTGATATACATGTGCCCCCTCCATATACAGTGACAGGCCCATGTACCCATATATATAATGGCAGACATATACCCTATACAGTGATATACATGTGCCCCCTCCATATACAGTGACAGCCCCATGTACCCATATATATAATGTCAGACATATACCCCATACAGTGATATACATGTGCCAACTCCATATACAGTGACAGACCCATGTACCCATATATATATAATGGCATACATATACCGCCATACAGTGATATACATGGACTGCTATATTTATCCCAATACACCTGCCCCACCCCCACCTTCACCCCCCCCCCCCCCATATAGCGGTCACCAACGAAGAGGAAGATGAGACTCCATGGACTGTTATAATCCAAACCACCCCCCCATAACCACCCAACCCAACTTCCCCCCCCCCCCGCCCACTTTACTAGCTTTGGCAATGCCAAATACCTATTCGGACGTGCCAATAAAGCATTTTTGATTTGATTTGATGTGCCCCCTCCATATACAGTGACAGACCCATGTACCCATATATATAATGGCAGACATATACCCCATACAGTGATATACATGTGCCAACTCCATATACAGTGACAGGCCCATGTACCCATATAAATATAATAGCAGACATATACCCCCATACAGTGATATACATGTGCCCCCTCCATATACAGTGACAGACCCATGTACCCATATATATAATGGCAGACATATACCCCATACAGTGATATACATGTGCCCCCTCCATATACAGTGACAGACCCATGTACCCATATATATAATAGCAGACATATACCCCCATACAGTGATATACATGAGCCCCCTCCATATACAGTGACTGACCCATGTATCCATATATATAATGGCAGACATATACCCTATACAGTGATATACATGTGCCAACTCCATATACGGTGACAGGCCCATGTACCCATATATATAATGGCAGACATATACCCCCATACAGTGATATACATGTGCCCCCTCCATATACAGTGACAGCCTCATGTACCCATATATATAATGGCAGACATATACCCCCATACAATGATATACATGTGCCCCCTCCATATACAGTGACAGACCCATGTACCATATATATAATTGTAGACATATCCCCCATACAGTGATATACATGTGCCCCCTCCATATACAGTGATAGACCCATGTACGTACCTATATATATAATGGCAGACATACACTCACGGCCACTTTATTAGGTACACCATGGTAGTAACGGGTTGGACCCCCTTTTGCCTTCAGAACTGCCTCAATTCTTCGTGGCATAGATTCAACAAGGTGCTGGAAGCATTCCTCAGAGATTTTGGTCCATATTGACATGATGGCATCACACAGCTGCCGCAGATTTGTCGGCTGCACATCCATGATGCGAATCTCCCGTTCCACCACATCCCAAAGATGCTCTATTGGATTGAGATCTGGTGACTGTGGAGGCCATTGGAGTACAGTGAACTCATTGTCATGTTCAAGAAACCAGTCTGAGATGATTCCAGCTTTATGACATGGCGCATTATCCTGCTGAAAGTAGCCATCAGATGTTGGGTACATTGTGGTCATAAAGGGATGGACATGGTCAGCAACAATACTCAGGTAGGCTTTGGCGTTGCAACGATGCTCAGTTGGTACCAAGGGGCTCAAAGAGTGCCAAGAAAATATTCCCCACACCATGACACCACCACCACCAGCCTGAACCGTTGATACAAGGCAGGATGGATCCATGCTTTCATGTTGTTGACGCCAAATTCTGACCCTACCATCTGAATTTCGCAGCAGAAATCGAGACTCATGAGACCAGGCAACGTTTTTCCAATCTTCAATTGTCCAATTTCGATGAGCTTGTGCAAATTGTAGCCTCAGTTTCCTGTTCTTAGCTGAAAGGAGTGGCACCCGGTGTGGTCTTCTGCTGCTGTAGCCCATCTGCCTCAAAGTTCGACGTACTGTGCGTTCAGAGATGCTCTTCTGGCTACCTTGGTTGTAACGGGTGGCTATTTGAGTCACTGTTGCCTTTCTATCAGCTCGAACCAGTCTGGCCATTCTCCTCTGACCTCTGGCATCAACAACGCATTTCCGCCCACAGAACTGCCGCTCACTGGATGTTTTTTCTTTTTCGGACCATTCTCTGTAAACCCTAGAGATGGTTGTGCGTGAAAATCCCAGTAGATCAGCAGTTTCTGAAATACTCAGACCAGCCCTTCTGGCACCAACAACCATGCCACGTTCAAAGGCACTCAAATCACCTTTCTTCCCCATACTGATGCTCGGTTTGAACTGCAGGAGATTCTCTTGACCATGTCTACATGCCTAAATGCACTGAGTTGCCGCCATGTGATTGGCTGATTAGAAACTAAGTGTTTAACGAGCAGTTGGACAGGTATACCTAATAAAGTGGCCGGTGAGTGTATACCCCCATACAGTGATATACATGTGTCTCCTCCATATACAGTGACAGACCCATGTACCCATATATATAATGGCAGACATATACCCCCATACAGTGATATACAGGTGCCCCCTCCTTATACAGTGACAGGCCCATGTACCCATATATATATAATGGCATACATATACCGCCATACAATGATATACATGTGCCCCCTCCATATACAGTGACAGACCCATGTACCCATATATATAATGGCAGACATATACCCCCATACAGTGATATACATGTGCCCCCTCCATATACAGTGACAGACCCATGTACCCATATATATAATGGCAGACATATACCCCATACAGTGATATACATGTGCCCCCTCCATATACAGTGACAGACCCATGTACCCATATATATAATGGCAGACATATACCCCCATACAGTGATATACATGTGCCCCTCCATATACAGTGACAGCCCCATGTACCCATATATATGATGGCAGACATATACCCCATACAGTGATATACAGGTGCCCCCTCCTTATACAGTGACAGGCCCATGTACCCATATATATATAATGGCATACATATACCGCCATACAGTGATATACATGTGCCCCCTCCTTATACAGTGACAGGCCCATGTACCCATATATATAATGGCAGACATATAACCCCATACAGTGATATACATGTGCCCCCTCCATATACAGTGACAGACTCATGTACCCATATATATAATGGCAGACATATACCCCATACAGTGATATACATGTGCCCCCTCCATATACAGTGACAGCCCCATGTACCCATAAATATAATGGCAGACACATTGTACAGCGCTGCGGAATATGTTGGCGCTATAGAAATAACATGTATTATTATTATTATTCTATTTCCTATACAAGCTGTGGGGCGGCTCATGCTCGGGTGTCATGCTTACTACAGCTCAGGCTGCGGCCTAGTACAGGACAGCAGGGGCTCATCAGAATCTCAGGACTGGTCACATCATGAGATCACAGTGTCACACTTCCATCACTCGGCTTGTCACAGTCATTCCATGGAAACCAGGACCAGTAAGGCGGCCATTTTCAGCCCACAAGATCAAGCAATCGCTCCATTAAGATCTCCAGTACTGAGGTGTCCTGCTTGTGAGTTCGGAGGAGGGAGAAGTCTGTCCAGGAACAGCCGAGCCTTGACCAGAAGGACGTCACAGTTACTGCAGGATTTAGGAGGAGCAGGAAGTCTCCATTTGTGTCTGGAGGATCCATGCAAGACAGGTGAGAGCTGGGGGAGAGGTCACCTGTCCCCTCACTGGGTTACCCAGGGCTCAGTTGGGCGGCCCATGGATTATATTGGGTGCAGTCTAATGACTTCTGCCCCTGTAGCCATGACAGTGGGGTGCAGGCGGGTAATTATTAGGGGGAGCGAGAGAGGCCATCCTCAGGACCTTAGTGGTCCTCAGAGGTGGAGGATCGGTCAGGGACACTGTCCTGCTTATTGGGCAACAAAGGGGAACAGTAAGGAGGGAATGGGGGCAATTACCAATATGTGAGCCTGGGTCTGTCACTGTATATGGAGGGGGCACATGTATATCACTGTATGGGGGTATATGTCTGCCATTATATATATGGGTACATGGGTCTGTCACTGTATATGGAGGGGGCACATGTATATCACTGTATGGCGGTATATATCTGCCATTATATATATGGGTACATGGGTCTGTCACTGTATATGGAGGGGGCACATGTATATCACTGTATGGGGGTATATGTCTGCCATTATATATATGGGTACATGGGTCTGTCACTGTATATGGAGGAGGCACATGTATATCACTGTATGGCGGTATATGTCTGCCATTATATATATGGGTACATGGGACTGTCACTGTATATGGAGGGGGCACATGTATATCACTGTATGGCGGTATATGTCTGCCATTATTTATATAGGTACATGGGACTGTCACTGTATATGGAGGGGGCACATGTATATCACTGTATGGCGGTATATGTCTGCCATTATATATATGGGTACATGGGTCTGTCACTGTATATGGAGGGGACACATGTATATCACTGTATGGCGGTATATGTCTGCCATTATATATATGGGTACATGGGTCTGTCACTGTATATGGAGGGGGCACATGTATATCACTGTATGGCGGTATATGTCTGCCATTATATATATGGGTACATGGGTCTGTCACTGTATATGTAGGGGGCACATGTATATCACTGTATGGCGGTATATGTCTGCCATTATTTATATAGGTACATGGGTCTGTCACTGTATATGGAGGGGGCACATGTATATCACTGTATGGCGGTATATGTCTGCCATTATATATATGGGTACATGGGTCTGTCACTGTATATGGAGGGGGCACATGTATATCACTGTATGGCGGTATATGTCTGCCATTATATATATGGGTACATGGGTCTGTCACTATATGGAGGGGGCACATGTATATCACTGTATGGGGATATATGTCTGCCATTATATATATATGGGTACATGGGTCTGTCACTGTATATGGAGGGGTCACATGTATATCACTGTATGGCGGTATATGTCTGCCATTATATATATGGGTACATGGGTCTATCACTGTATATGGAGGGGGCACATGTATATCACTGTATGGGGGTATATGTCTGCCATTATATATATGGGTACATGGGTCTGTCACTGTATATGGAGGGGGCACATGTATATCACTGTATGGGGGTATATGTCTGCCATTATATATATATGGGTACATGTATCTGTCACTGTATATGGAGGGGGCACATGTATATCACTGTATGGGGGTATATGTCTGCCATTATATATATGGGTACATGGGTCTGTCACTGTATATGGAGGGGGCACATGTATATCACTGTATGACGGTATATGTCTGCCATTATATATATAGGTACATGGGTCTGTCACTGTATATGGAGGGGGCACATGTATATCACTGTATGGGGGTATATGTCTTCCATTATATATATGGGTACATGGGACTGTCACTGTATATGGAGGGGACACATGTATATCACTGTATGGGGGCATATGTCTGTCATTATATATATGGGTACATGGGTCTGTCACTGTATATGGAGGGGGCATATGTATATACCCCACTGACCTTATATCATCCTTCTCTTACAGGTGCTTGGACTATAATGAAGAAATGGCGATAATACTGAGAACACAAAGATCGGCATCAACAAGAAGGGAAGAATGTATATCTGTAACTGTGCCATTACTGAATGTGCATATGGAATCATGTACCCTGTGATATGTACATAGCCAATCATGTAACCCCTTGACTTGTACATAGCCAATCATGTAACCCCGTGCCTTACATGATTGGCTATTTACAAATATAATAATATATGTGTATACTTAGAGACTGGTCTGGGATGTTACCATATAGGCCCGAAGCCTGTGCTAGTAGTACCATATAGGCTCGAAGCCTGTGCTAGTAGTACCGTATATGCCCGAATCCTTTGCTAGTAGTACCATATAGGCCCGAAGCCTGTGCTAGTAGTACCATATAGGCCCGAAGCCTGTGCTAGTAGTACCATATAGGCCCGAAGCCTGTGCTAGTAGTACCATATAGGCCCGAAGCCTGTGCTAGTAGTACCATATAGGCCCGAAGCCTGTGCTAGTAGTACCATATAGGCCCGAAGCCTGTGCTAGTAGTACCATATAGGCCCGAAGTCTGTGCTAGTAGTACCATATAGGCCCGAAGCCTGTGCTAGTAGTACCATATAGGCCCGAAGCCTGTGCTAGTAGTACCATATAGGCCCGAAGCCTGTGCTAGTAGTACCATATAGGCCCGAAGTCTGTGCTAGTAGTACCATATAGGCCCGAAGTCTGTGCTAGTAGTACCATATAGGCCCGAAGCCTGTGCTAGTAGTACCATATAGGCCCAAAGCCTGTGCTAGTAGTACCATATAGGCCCGAAGCCTGTGCTAGTAGTACCATATAGGCCCGAAGTCTGTGCTAGTAGTACCATATAGGCCCGAAGCCTGTGCTAGTAGTACCATATAGGCCCGAAGTCTGTGCTAGTAGTACCATATAGGCCCGAAGCCTGTGCTAGTAGTACCATATAGGCCCGAAGTCTGTGCTAGTAGTACCATATAGGCCCGAAGCCTGTGCTAGTAGTACCATATAGGCCCGAAGCCTGTGCTAGTAGTACCATATAGGCCCGAAGCCTGTGCTAGTAGTACCATATAGGCCCGAAGCCTGTGCTAGTAGTACCATATAGGCCCGAAGCCTGTGCTAGTAGTACCATATAGGCCCGAAGCCTGTGCTAGTAGTAGTAGCCTGTTACTGCTAGCACAGGCTTTGGGCCTATATGGTAATATCTCAGACCATGTGACATCTGGGACATTATCATATAGGCCCAAAGCCTGCTAGGATAAAACATCCAATCCCAGAGAGGTAACACAGTTTATTATGTTTCCTCACCTCCCCTGGGGCCCCGATTATTATACTCGGGGGTCTGAAAAGAGTATAAGAGTATAATAATAATAGTTCATGAGTGAGAGACTGTGGGGCATAATAGTCGGGTGGGCAACTGTGGGGCATAATAGTCGGGTGGGCAACTGTGGGGCATAATGGGTGGGCAACTGTGGGGCATAATAGTTGGGTGGGCAACTGTGGGGCATAATAGAGCTTGAAGGGTCTGCTGTGGCCCTGTAACCTCTATTATGCCCCGCAGTCTATTGTGCCACTGTGCGGTATAATATGGGCTGCAGGGGCCACTGTGGGTATATACTGGAGCGCACAATGGGTGGTGGTGATATACCTTCATTCTTTTGTGAGCGACGTATTAGGGGGATCACGTGTTTCTAATGTAGCGGCATGCTGGTCCACTCTTCCCACTGTGTAGAGCGTTGTTAGTGGGTATATACTGGAGCGCACAATGGGTGGTGGTGATATACCTTCATTCTTTTGTGAGCGACGTATTAGAGGGATCACGTGTTTCTAATGTAGCGGCATGCTGGTCCACTCTTCCCACTGTGTAGAGCGTTGTTAGTGGGTATATACTGGAGCGCACAATGGGTGGTGGTGATATACCTTCATTCTTTTGTGAGCGACGTATTAGGGGGATCACGTGTTTCTAATGTAGCGGCATGCTGGTCCACTCTTCCCACTGTGTAGAGCGTTGTTAGTGGGTATATACTGGAGCGCACAATGGGTGGTGGTGATATACCTTCATTCTTTTGTGAGCGACGTATTAGGGGGATCACGTGTTTCTAATGTAGCGGCATGCTGGTCCACTCTTCCCACTGTGTAGAGCTTTGTTAGTGGGTGTATACTGGAGCGCACAATGGGTGGTGGTGATATACCTTCATTCTTTTGTGAGCGACGTATTAGGGGGATCACGTGTTTCTAATGTAGCGGCATGCTGGTCCACTCTTCCCACTGTGTAGAGCGTTGTTAGTGGGTATATACTGGAGCACACAATGGGTGGTGGTGATATACCTTCATTCTTTTGTGAGCAACGTATTAGGGGGATCACGTGTTTCTAATGTAGCGGCATGCTGGTCCACTCTTCCCACTGTGTAGAGCGTTGTTAGTGGGTATATACTGGAGCGCACAATGGGTGGTGGTGATATACCTTCATTCTTTTGTGAGCGACGTATTAGGGGGATCACGTGTTTCTAATGTAGCGGCATGCTGGTCCACTCTTCCCACTGTGTAGATCGTTGTTAGTGGGTATATACTGGAGCGCACAATGGGTGGTGGTGATATACCTTCATTCTTTTGTGAGTGACGTATTAGGGGGATCACGTGTTTCTAATGTAGCGGCATGCTGGTCCACTCTTCCCACTGTGTAGAGTGTTGTTAGTGGGTATATATTGGAGCGCACAATGGGTGGTGGTGATATACCTTCATTCTTTTGTGAGCGACGTATTAGAAGGATCAGGTGTTTCTAATGTAGCGGCATGCTGGTCCACTCTTCCCACTGTGTAGAGCTTTGTTAGTGGGTGTATACTGGAGCGCACAATGGGTGGCGGTGATATACCTTCATTCTTTTGTGAGCGACGTATTAGGGGGATCACGTGTTTCTAATGTAGCGGCATGCTGGTCCACTCTTCCCACTATGCAGGCTCCTGTATTCTATATTTATCATTTATTTTTAGTATTTGTCAATGTTACTTTTATTTTTAGCACTGTTGTAAGGGAATTGATAGATACTAAATAAGACTAAATATTGTCACGTTTTTTATCAGGTATATGAACTTGGAAATGCAGCGAATTGCTGCAAATTTTTCAGCCCATCCCCCCCCCCCAAAAAAAAAAAAAACAAATGCAAGGGTTTTTTTTATCAGGTATATGAACTTGGAAATGCAGTGGATTGGATTGCATCTATCTCTATGCAGTATATATGCCCCCACCAGGGTCCCCCTACCACGACCCCGACACCTACGAGGTCCTACAAAGGGAAGCCGCCCAATTCCAACCCAAAGGCAGAGTACTAATATGCAGAGACCTGAATGCAAGGACAGGCATAGAGATAGACTACCTGCCCCTTGACGACAACCCACATACGCACGGTAGTGAGATCCACCACCCAGAACCCACACAGACAAGAAGAAACAGCCAAGACAGAATTGTCAACAAGAGCGGGAGACAACTGCTGAACATGTTCCGAAGCCTAGGATTGTACCTAATGAACGGACGTATCAGAGGCGACTGCATAGGACGCTTCACACTAAACTCTCAAGTGGGCAACAGCGTGGTGGACTACGCCAATACAGACGCAGACCTGTCAGACATTGAAGACTTCACAATCGCCCCTGACTCCCATCTATCAGACCACAACCAGATCCTACTATACATGAGAACCATGAACAAAACACCCACACATGAGCCCCAACAGTCCGGCCTCTACAACCTACCAAGACATTTCAAATGGGCCAACCACCAGGCCATAGAATATACCAACGCAACCAACCGACCCGAAATCAAGACACTGCTCACAAACTTCCATACAAACACCTATCAGCAAGACCAACAGGGAGTCACCAGAGCTGTGAAGGATCTCAAGTACATCCTACAGACCACAGCAGAACTAGCAGGCCTGAAACCAACCAAACCAATAAGACAAACCAACAAACAGTCCCACAAATGGTTCGACAGCGACTGCAGAGCATTACGCCATACCCTAAGAACAACCTCCAACCAAAAACACAGGGACCCCAACAACAAGGAGGTGAGGGAAGCCTACAACAATCTATGCAAGCAATACAAAGGCACCCTCAGAGAGAAGAAACAGAGGTACCTCTCCAACAAAATAGAGCAACTAGAGGACTCCCTCCAGGACAGCTCATTCTGGGAGACCTGGCACCATATGGGCACAAAGCCCAAGAAAAACTCTCTCCACATCCAAAATGGCAATATCTGGCTCAACTACTTCAGAGGTCTCTACAAAAACATCCCAGAAGAAGAACTAACTCCAGAACAGCAACAGATAATCACCAAACTGAAGGACATGGAGAAAGTCATCAAAGACTTCCAGAACCCTCTGGACTCGCCAATCACCATAAAAGATATACAGGAAAGAATTGCCCTGCTGAAAGGAAAAAAGGCCAGTGGCCCTGACGGCATCCTACCAGAGATGATCAAATACAGCCCTCCAGCAATACACGCGGCACTGGCAAAGCTATTCACCCTCGTGCTCAATGCTGGACACTTCCCCAAAGACTGGAACAAAGGCCTCATAACCACCATCTACAAGAATGGGGACCAATATGACCCCAACAACTATAGAGGGATCTGCGTCAGCAGCACGCTGGGGAAACTGTTCAACAGCATCATCAATAACAGAATCCTCACCTTCCTCACACAACACGGGGTCCTCAGCAAGAGCCAAGCAGGGTTCATGCCAAACCACCGCACCACAGACCATATCTACACCCTGCACAGCCTCATCAAGACACACGTCCACAACACCAGAAGAGGCAAGATATTCACCTGCTACGTGGACTTTAAGAAGACTTTCGACTCAGTATGGCACCCAGGCCTACTCCTAAAACTCCTAGAGAGTGGAATAGGAGGAAGAACGTACAACGTCATCAAGAGCTCCTACACCGGAAACCAGTGCAGTGTGAAGGTGAATGGGAAAAGGACAGCATACTTCCAACAGGCCCGAGGAGTCAGACAAGGCTGTAGCCTGAGCCCAACGCTCTTCAACATCTATATCAATGAACTGGCTACAGCCCTGGAGGCCTCACCAACCCCAGGCCTCACCCTGAACAATCGAGAGGTGAAGTTCCTGCTATACGCCGATGACCTCCTACTCCTGGCCCCCACCGAGAAAGACCTCCAAGAAAGCCTATCAGTGCTGGAAAAATTCAGCACCACATGGGCCCTACCCATCAACCAGAAGAAGACCAAAGTCATGGTATTTCAGAAGAAGGGCCACAACAAAGCCCCCACCCACAATTCACAATGAACGGCTCCACACTGGAGAAAACCAACAGCTACACCTACCTGGGGCTGGAGCTCAGCCAATCAGGAAGCTTCAAAGCAGCAATAGAAACCCTGAAAGCAAAAGCCTGCAGAACCTTCTACGCCATCAGAAGACAACTGTACCACCTCAAACCACCGGTGAGGGTCTGGCTGAAGATATTTGACGCAGTCATCTCCCCGATCCTTCTCTATGGCAGCGAGGTTTGGGGCCCAGCCACCTACCCAGACCAGTCAAAGTGGGATTCCAGCCCAACAGAGAACTTCCACCTGGAGTTCTGCAAATACCTGCTCCATGTCCATCGCAACACCACCAACATGGCCTGCAGGGCAGAGCTAGGCAGACTCCCCCTATGGCTCACCATACAGAAGAGGGCGCTAGCTTTCCAGGCACACATCCAGGGGATGAATCCTGACTCCTACCACCACCAAGCATGGCTAAGCCACCTGAGCAAACCAGACACCCACCAACCAAACAACAGCCAACCACCAAACCAAAAACACCAACAGATGATAACCAGGGCCAAAATAAAGGCGACCACAGAAGCAAACAGAGAGTGGTACATTGAAGAATGGAGAAACGAAATAAATAACGCCAAGAAACTCACCGTGTACCAATCCCTACAAAGAGACTACACCATGGCCACCTACCTGGAGAGAATACGCCACCCCAAACACAGACAGACCCTGAGCCGGTACAGACTGAGCGCCCACAACCTAGAGATAGAGACGGGGCGATACAGGCAGACGTACAAGCCACGGGAGAACAGACTGTGCCAGCACTGTAACCAGGGGGCCCTAGAAGACGAGACCCACTTCCTGCTACACTGCACCATATACTCAGCTGTGAGGGCCGTCTACTACCAAAGACTCTCCGCCCACATCCCAGATGAGAAGAGGAAACTCTACATCCTACTGGGAGAAGAAGAGGCCACTGTGGAGATCGCTGTCCAATACGTGTCCAGCTGTCACCAAACAAGAGGAAGATGAGACTCCACGGACTGTTATATTTATCCCAATACACCCGCCCCACCCCACCTCCCCATATAGCGGTCACGAACTAAGAGGAAGATGAGACTCCACAGACTGTTATACCCCAAACCAACCGCCCCACCCCACCTCCCCATATAGCAGTCACCAACTAAGAGAAAGACGAGACTCCATGGACTGTTATACCCCAAACCACCCACCCCACCATACCCACCACTCACCCACCCGAATCCAACTCTCTCATCCCCCCCCCCACAATACTAGCTTTGGCAATGCCAAATATCTATTCGGACGTTCCAATAAAGTTTTTCTTGATTTGATTTGCTTCAATTTTTCAGGCCCCCCAAAAATGCAAGGTTTTTATCAGGTATATGAACTTGTAAATGCAGTGGATTGCTTCAATTTTTCAGCCCCCCCCCCCCCCTCCAAAATTCAAGGTTTTTATCAGCTATATAAAATTGGAAATGCAGTGGATTGCTTCCATTTTTCAGCCTCCCCCCCCAAAAAAAAAAAAAAAAAAAAATGCAAGGTTTTTTTTTATCAGGTATATGAAATTGGAATTGCAGTGAATTGCTTCAATTTAAGGCCCCCCAAAAATGCAAGGTTTTTTTTATCAGGTATATGAACTTGGAAATGCAGTGAATTGCTTCAATTTTTAAGGCCCCCCCCTTCCAAAATTCAAGGTTTTTATCAGGTATATGATTTTGGAATTTCAGTGAATTGCTTCAATTTTTCAGGCACCCAAAAAATGCAAGATTTTTTTTTTTCCCCTTCTTTTTATAACAATTTTATTGCTTTACACAACACATACAAAGTAGATAATGACAAAGCAATTGTGGATTGTAGACAAATGTAAGAGTAGTAACACGAGATAAAGGAAACATAACGATTAATTGTGTATAAAACTAGCAAATAAACATTAAGGTGGGGGGAGGACCTAACGAAAAAGGTAATAGTTGGCGTATATGGGCGGGGAAGGGGGGGGTTAGGGGATATTTAAGTAGAAAATAAAGGACGTCCATAAAACTTGAATTGGCTTCACGTGATATTCATATATGTCAAAATGAGTTTAAAAAGGATGTTGAAGAGAATTAGGAGGAGGAAATGAGAGATAATATTGTGGAGACAGAGGTAAAGAAGGGGAAAAAGAAAAGGGAGGGGGGGGGGGGGAAGGGGTAGGAAGGGGGGGAAAGGTGGTAATCTGACCATTGCAGTCCAGGACCTAAAAGAAGGCGTAGAAGGGTTTATAAATTTAGGTCTCTCCAGGGGGTCCAGATTTTCTGGTATTTATCATGTCTTCTAGCTTTCCAGCTGGACAATTCCTCGAAGCGGGATATTTGATGTACTTTATTGATCCATTCTGCAATCGTGGGTGAGTCAGGGTTGAGCCATTTCAGGGGTATGATAGAGTTCGCGGCTGAAAGGAGGAGGGAAGTAAGGTTTGACTTTGAAGGAGTATAGTCTGGGGAGTGTAAAGAGAGAATAAGCATCTCTGGGGTCAGTGTGAAAGAGGGCGAAGAAATGCGTCTAATTATAGACTGAATTTCTGACCAATAAGTTTGACTGTCTGGGCATTGCCACCATATATGTAGGAGGGAACCGGTGTGAGTTTTGCAGCGCCAACATAAATCTGAGTCGGCTAAATTTTTAAAGTGGAGCCATTGGGGAGTGCGATACTGAGTCGCCCCAGCTCGGCCTATGTAGATTCACGGTGCGAGCAGGCCCGACACCAGGGGCGGCAGCGCCTTGAAAAAGGGGAGTTTTAAGCAAAAATGGATGAAAGAAAAATAAAGAAAAATAAAAGTTTGTCGTGACGCCAGTTGGGGTTTCGGCTTGAGGTGAAGCCGGGCACTGTAGATTGGGCCTCTGGGAATAGGTGGTGATGCAGTGCCAGATGTTATACCCTCCCCAACCAGGGCAGGTCCCAGGGCCAGATGATATAGGTGAAGAAGGGGAGATTTCCAGGAGGAGTAACAGAGGATCGATGAAAGAATACAGTCCAGACAGGGGTTAACCAAACACTTACAGTTTACTTCTGTAGTCAGCAGGAGATAACAGATGTTACAGGAGGATTCACCTTGCTCCAGTATAGTGAGATGCCAGTCTTCCCTTTTACCACTAGTATGATTCAGCCTTCCATTGCTGCTCAAACTCTCTAATAGATTTCCTCTGGTCCTGGGTTCCAGGAGCTCAAAGGTTAATTGCAACTGGGTAGATCCCCCTTCTGGACAGCAGGTAACGCGAGTTCTTTGGGATGCTGAATACACTCACCCCAACTCTGTATGTTACTGAGCCTCCAGGAATCTTGCATTCACTAGGCCTCGGTCCAGTGAATCTCTCAATGTTCTTAGTGTTTCTCACACTAGTTAGGAATTGATGGTCCTATAACTGCAGTTCCGTGCCTGTGAGGTCTTGTCTCACCTCTGCAGGTCTCCGGCCTCCTGTGCTGTTCTATCACACCATGAGGCTATAGCACACACTCCACCTCCACACACCTGCTCTCTCCTGCCCAGGAACTGAAAAAGAGACCCTCTTCCAGTCTGTAGCTCCACCCCTTTTCTTAAAGAGATAATGGCTGTGGAACTTTGTGTATGCTAACAGGTTGACTGGATCTCACTATACCTTCACAGTACACAGTGTAGATCACATAAGATGACATTTGTAGTGACCCACTCTGCGGGGCGCTACATTCCCCCCTTGTTAAAAGTAGCACGTCTCAGGCTACCCTTCCGATGAACTAAGAAGAGGGTTAGTAGACAGTAACACGAACATCATAGTGTTTGAAGGACATTACATACAAGTGTAAACTTCATATGTAAGTAAATTCCCTAAGGAGAAAAGTGCAACTTACTCAAGATCAATTTAAACTTTCACGAAAATGTTCAAGGAAACACAATTTCTGTAACACGTTAGTCTCTGATTGTGTATTCCTTACAACCCAGCAACATTCACGGTTGCTTTCCTTGCAGATTACAGCCCCAAACCGCTTAGTCCACCTCCTTAACTCCGAGTGCAGCTGCGGAGTATTTTGGAACATTCAAAATTCTTCACTGCACAGGCTGTTTTGATGGCTCCTATCCGACAGGCCGCCATATTTGAAACATCCCCCAACCCCCAAGAGCGTTGGTGCACCTGCATAAATTGCATTCCATGCACTTGAAGAGGTTGGTAGGCAAATGGAAGCTTGAAAGTTTCAATACCACAAGAAAGTTATTGTGGTAGGAACCCTGAAAAACTAAACATGTTAACCACTGGCACAGTTCCTTTAGTCCATTCCCCATACGTCCAACACAGCAGCACAACAGATGGGGTATTCCTGCCCCTGCGTGCAATCAGGACAGGTGGAACTTTTACTCAATCAAAGAACCTCCCCTATAAGAGGTCACCAGACCTCCCCCTCCTCGTGTTTTTTTCTGTCCTGCGGACAGGGACAGGTGGTGAGGAAGCCTGTGGCCTCCTCCGGGATCGGAAGAAGGTGGCTGTTAGCTCCTTCTTCTTTCCCTTTCTTTCCTTCTCTTTCTTTCCTTCTGAGAGAAAGATTTAGGTTTTGTCTTACCTGCTTTGCAGGGTGTCTGATGGTTCAGCTGTGCACAGCTCATTCACTGCCCAGTAAGGTAAGCTGAGTCCTAGCTTTCCTCTGTGTTTTCTGAAAACTAAAAGCACTGATACTTTTTGCTATGGGCACTCTATTATGTCGATTGTATGTCTATTGCAATGGCCTGTATGTACCTGTCTGTGTTACAGTCAGGCATGGAATTTTTGTGGAGCCTTGCTTCCCTTCATGCTTAGTGCATAGTGTAGCACTTATGTCTATTGCAATGGCCTGTATGTACCTGTCTGTGTTACAGTCAGGCATGGAATTTGTGTGGGAGCCTTGCTTCCCTTCATGCTTAGTGCATAGTGTAGCACTTATGTCTATTGCAGTAGCCTGTATGTACCTGTCTGTGTTACAGTCTGGCATGGAATTTGTGTGGGAGCCTTGCTTCCCTTCATGCTTAGTGCATAGTGTGAGCACTCATTTCTATTGCAATGGCCTGTCTGTGTTACAGTCAGGCATGGAATTTGTGTGGAGTCTTTGCTCCATTCATGCATAGTGCATAGTGTAGCACTTATGTCTATTGCAGTGGTGTGTATGTACCTGTCTGTGTTACAGGCAGGCATGGAATTAGTGTGAGAGCCTTGCTTCCCTTCATGCTTGGTGCATAGTGTGAGCACTCATTTCTATTGCAATGGCCTGTCTGTGTTACAGTCAGGCATGGAATTTGTGTGAAGCCTTTGCTCCCTTCATGCTTAGTGCATAGTGTGAGCACTTATGTCTATTACTGTGGCCTGTAGGTGCCTGGCTGTGTTACAGTTCACAGGCATGGAATTCGTGTGTCAGCTTCTGCTCCCTTTATGCTTAGTGCATAGTTGTGCATGTCTATTGCGATGCCCTGTGCGATTGTTATGGCTTTACCGCACCTATCTGG
This sequence comes from Leptodactylus fuscus, assembly GCF_031893055.1. Classification (NCBI taxonomy): domain Eukaryota; kingdom Metazoa; phylum Chordata; class Amphibia; order Anura; family Leptodactylidae; genus Leptodactylus; species Leptodactylus fuscus. The sequence goes on from NW_027440403.1 coordinate 55,479, forward strand.
CCGGGTCTTCCCGCTGCCCTAAAGCGCAGCTAATGGGAACTGCAGCCTATGAGATGGCAGTGAGTTATCCAGCAACTCCCACAGCTCTGGTGAGGTAAGCTAAGGTGCACCAAGACTACTTTTGTGAGTGAACAAGTGCCTTTAAAAAAAAAAAAAAAAAAAAAAAAGGGGAGTTTTTTTCGTGTTGCTGTCTGTAAGGAAACAGACTTTTATGTTAAATGCACCGGGTCTAGAGTTCTATACTGTTCGTACTCTACCCGAAGGCTAGATCTGCCTTCTCCATCTGTGCCATCTGCCTGTGGGCTGCCTGACTAACGCCTACTGTGTCGGCGTCACTACAAATTTGATCATTGGGGTCGTCCCCCAAGAGTCGATATGGCTGTCTCTAAATTATCGAGGCGCACGTTAGTGCCATCAGAAGATGGCTCAAATCTCCAGGAGGCGATATACAGGCGTGCAGAGGGTTCCCTGCACCGAATTTATACTGCAGCATCTGCGCAGGCCTCCGTGGGAGTTCAACAGGAGAAGTCGTTCAGTTCCTGCGAGGTAATAGATCTACTCTGTGTAGAGATATCTATACAGGTGTTCCCTGTGATGATCTTCTGGCGTTCCTATCCTCCACCTCCGTAGCAGTGGATTATTTGGCAGAAGCAGGTTTGTATCAAGTGAAGATTGCGACGAAGGCTATCTCATTAGCCACGGCCGCAAAACGCCCCCTGTGGATGAAGCCCTGGAGGGCAGATAGTACTTCCAAATACAACTTGTGCGCACTTCCGTTTGAGCCGGGCAGGCTCTTTTGGAAAGAGCTGGATACCATTATGGAGGTATAAATTGACACACCATCCGAGAGCCTGAGAAGGAGAAAACTACCTTCTGACGTCTACTCCCCCCTCCCCTTGTATCCGCTTTGCCAGTGGAAGGTCGACTTTCCCACTTCTCGGCGGCATGGAGCCGTCACATTCAGGACCCATGGGGCCTCCAGCTCGTGTATTCGAGCTACAAAATAAAGTTCACATCTCACCCACCCGACAAATTTGTGTAAACCCGCGTTTTGTGTTCAAAAGCAGATCCTTCTGGAGAACGCTGTTCAGGGATACCTGGACAAAGGCGCTCTAGAGCCAGTGCCTGGCAGAGCAATCGACCGGATTTTACTCTCCAGTGTTTTTGGGACCCAAAACATCGGGAGTCAGAGACTGGTGGTCGATTTAAGATTTCTCAACCAATACGTCCTCAAGACCCATTTCCGGAAGGGAACTATCAGGTCAGTGACACCTTTTCTGCACCGAGGAGACAGGTTTGTCACCCTAGATTTAAGGGACGCATATTTACACGTCCCGATATTTCCGCCACACAGAAGGTTCTTGAGGATCGGGGTTGTGCTGAACGGTACTCTGTGTCATCTGCAGTTCACAGCTCTTCCGTTCGGAATATCCTCGCCCCCCCCCCACACCTTTACAAAGGTCGTGGCCCCGGTCGTTGCAGCTCTTCGGCTCCAAGGTATATTCATCATACCGTACCTAGACGATTGGCTGTTAAAGGCCCACTCAACAGAGGTTCTCGCGGCCCACCTAAGGATCACTATCGCCTTCCTAGAAGAGTTAGGCGGGCTGATCAATGGTCAAAACTCGGTAGTCGTCCCCACCACCAGAATCCAGTTCTTGGGTTCATTGTGGACTCTCAGAGGATGGAGATATCTCTCCCTCACAGTCAGAAGGAGTAGATTTGTCGGGCGTTGCAACATCTGGCGGATACGCGGGAGGTTCGGGTAAGAACCTCAATGAAGGTCCTAGGTTTAATGTCAGCAGCTGCAGATGCAGTTCCATGGGCACTAGAGCATATGCGTCCACTACAGAGCGAGATCCTCAAGGTTTGGAGCCGCAGCCCCTCAGGGCTGAAGAAGCCTATCCAGTTGTCCATCAGTACCCGTCGATCACTGCAATGGTGGTCCCTATTGAAGGACGGGATGTCCACGGTCCAGCCCGACTGAACCCTGTTGACAATGGATGCCTCCTTCCATGGCTGGGGAGCGCATCGGGGGGAGACCCTGGCACAAGGGACATGGAGCCGACTGGAGACTGCTCAGTCATCGAATTGGCGCGAGTCTGCGCAGTGTATTGAACCCTGCTATACTTCACCCAGGATCTACGCGGCAAGGCGGTCAGAGTCAGGACGGACAACGTCACGGTGGTCCTCTACCTGAACAAGCAGGGAGGGATGAGGTCCCCTCCCTCTTCAAGCTAACAGATCAGATTTTTTTTTCCTGGGCTGAGGAAAATCTAAGCCACCTCAGTGCGGTGCACATAAGGGGACATCTGAATGTGCTGGCAGACCAGCTCAGCAGGGGAGAAGCAGTGTCGGGCGAGTGGTCCCTCAACCAGGAGGTCTTTCGTCAGTTGACTCGGATGAGGGGTCTCCCCGAGGTGGATCTGATGGCCACCCAGTACAATGCCAAGGTGGAGAGGGTCTGTTCCCTCTACCAGGAGGACAACCCCTTGGCAGTAGATGCCCTATCAATACCTTGGAGGTTCAGGCTGGCATACATCTTCCCTCCACTTCCCATGGTTTCGAAGGTATTGGCCAAGATCAGTCAAGACCAGGTATGGGTGATTGCCATCATACCGTTCTGGCCAAAAAGGGCATGATTTACCCACCTCATACAGATGAGTCGAGGGAATTACTGGAGGCTTCCACTTCTTCACAACCTGGTAACCCGAAACAAGTGGCTATGCCAGGACCTGAAGAGGTTCAACCTGACAGCCTGGAGGTTGACCGCACCCTATACGGACATGGGGGATTGTCACAGGCCATGCGGACAACACTGGCCTGCTCAAGGGCAGATTCTATGAATAGAAGCTACATGAGGATTGGCAGAATTTACCAGCAATGGTGCACAGAGAATCAACGTGCAATACCAGTTATGGAGACGGTATTGGAGTTTTGGTAAAGCGGGCTGGAGAAAGCCCTCACCCCGGTGACATTAAAAGTGCATGTAGCTGCCCTTTCAGCCGTATTAGGGATAAGATTGTCTCAAGATTCGTTGGTAAGTTAATCCTTAAGAGGGGCCGGTGGCTCCGACCCGCAATCCAAGTCCTAATCCCCCAATGGGATTTAGCTACGGTACTGCAGGGGCTCTGTGGGCCCCCCTTTGAACCACTACAAGACATAGGACTAAAGTTCCTCTTCTGCAAAGTGGAATTCCTCTTAGCCGTCACATCAGCTAAGCGTACTGGAGAACTGCAGGCTTTAGCAGCCTCTGAGCCGTATTTACTGTTCTTCCAGACAGGGTACAATTAAGATATCTCCCGGGATTTATTCCAAAAAGTCCCGTCGACCCAGAAAACCTTTCTGGTAAGTCTTTTCAGAAAATACAAGGGGTGTAGAGCCTTGAAGGCAACATTGGCGAGATGGATCAAGGAGGCCATCTCTCAAGCATTCAGTACTCAGGGCCTACTTCCGCCTGAGTTTTAAGGGCACATTCTAGTTGTGCAGTTGCCACGACATGTGGGGAGAGATATTCCATCTCCCTGGACCAGATTTGTGGGGCAGCGACCTGGAGTTCTCACTTAACTTTTGTGAGACATGATAGGTTGGACGATTTTAGCGCGGAGGCGGCTGCCTTCGGTCGCTCGGTATTGACATCAGTTTGTCAGGAAGTCCCACCCTAGGGGGGGGTTTCTTGCTACCTCCCCATCTGTTGTGCTGCTGTGTTGGACGTATGGGGAATGGAGGATTATGTAGATAATCTGTTTTCCCATAGTCCAAACAGCAGCACAAAGCTCCCTCCCTGTATGTTTGGCTTGTTAATTTTCTGAAGGGTTTGGAAATCTCTACTTTAGAACTAACACGAGGAGGGGGAGGTCTGGTGACCTCTTATAGGGGAGGTTCTTTGATTGAGTAAAAGTTCCACCTGTCCTGATTGCACGCAGGGGCAGGAATACCCCATCTGTTGTGCTGCTGTTTGGACTATGGGAAAACAGATTATCTACATAATCCTCCATTCTCTCTTGGTAATGCCATGTTCAGGAAAGTAAGTAGTAATGCACAGTTCGTATTTCTGACTCACCTACTAGTGCAATCCGTTAGGGAGCCGGCACTGAAATTAAACCTTTAACTTTGCATAAACTCAATTGAACATATACAAATACAACACAACTATCTGCAAACACATTGGGTTAGTATACCTTTACTGATTGTCCCTGTAACGTATGGGGAGTTGCCCTTGTGTATTGCGCTGAGATCTACGCAGAAATGGGATTCCTGACAGTCTTCTCCTACTTACTGGAGTCATCAGGGGAACGGTAGGCATACTTTCACTAGAAATCGGGCTTACTGGAATTTGTGCTGGTACATCATCCACTTGTTTAATAACCAACAAGGCCTCTTGCAGATTAAGGGCAAAATCTCTCACAGTGTCCTGCGGTTTTTGCTTACAGCTGAAAAACCGCATTTTTATCTCAGATGTGGTGCGGGTGTCAAAGGTGATCCTGAGTTTGGTAAAAATGTCCTTTACAGTCCTTTTATCACTCAATGGCCAGGATTTCACTTCCCTTTGTGCTGCACCACCAAGTTGACTTATTAATATTGCAACCTTTTGCTCCTCTGCCATAGGGTATAGGTCAAACAGGTTACTCAGCTTTTCTTTAAAGTCTCTGAGGCTATGGGACTCGCCTGTATACTGGGGCAGCCAGGATGCACCCGGAATGTATGGCATGGTTAAGGGTAATATCATACCTCCCAACCGTCCCGATTTCCGCAGGACAGTCACGATTTGGGTGACATGTCCCGCGGTCCCGGTTGGAGGGAGGTATGCCCCGATTTCAACTCAGATCGGCATCCAGAGGACGCCGATCTGAGTTGAACACATACGCGGCTGAAGCAAGGAGCTGACACAGATCAGCTCCTCGCTTCGCCGCTGCCCGCCTCTCTCCCTGACACATATGCGGCTGAAGCTGCTCGCGTGCTCGCTTCGCCGCTGCGTCTCTCTCTCGCTGACACATGCGGCTGAAGCGAGGAGCTGACCTGTGTCAGCTCCTCGCTTCGCTGCTGCCGCCGGCTCCTGGCTTGTAGACGCGATGTACAAGACAGGAGCCGGCGGCAGCGGCGAAGCGAGGAGCTGACACAGGTCAGCTCCTCGCTTCAGCCGCATGTGTCAGCGAGAGAGAGACGCAGCGGCGAAGCGAGCAGCTTCAGCCGCAGGTGTCAGGGAGAGAGGCGGGCAGAGAGCGGCGAGGGAGCGGAGGAGAAGGTAAGTTTAATGTGGAGGTGGAACGTGAATCTGGGGGCAGATGAAGGAGGGGACGGCATGACACAGGGGGCAGAGATGGAGAGGACAGCATGACACTGGGGGCAGATGAAGGAGGGGACGGCATGACACTGGGGGCAGATGAAGGAGGGGACGGCATGACACTGGGGGAAGAGATGGAGAGGACGGCATGACACTGGGGGCAGAGATGGGGGGACATGAATCTGGGGGCAGAGATGGAGAGGACATGAATCTGGGGGCAGAGATGTGGAGACATGAATCTGGGGGCAGAGATGGGGGACATGAATCTGGGGGCAGAGATGGGGGGACATGAATCTGGGGGCAGAGATGGGGGGACATGAATCTGGGGGCAGAGATGGAGGGGGGACATGAATCTGGGGGCAGAGATGGGAGGACATGAATCTGGGGGCAGAGATGGAGGGGGGACATGAATCTGGGGGCAGAGATGGAGGGGACATGAAACTGGGGGCAGAGATGGAGAGGACATGAATCTGAGAGCAGAGATGGAAGGGGGACATGAAACTGGGGGGCAGATGAAGGGTGTATATGAAACTGGGGGAGAGATAGAGGGGGGACATATAATTTACGGGTGACTGTAGGAGGATTATACTGTGTGCAGGCACATGAAACATTAACGAGTGGGCGGAGTCAACACAAAAGTGGGCGGGGCTAAATTTGCCGCACATTTTGTCCCTCTTTCAGTTCTTCAAAAGTTGGGAGGTATGGGTAATATAGGTGCCATAGTTACTTGGTTGTGACCACGGTTAGAGTCTATGGGGGAATCAGAGGGGCCTGGGGATGAGGATCTACTTGCTTGATACATCACCCCCCTTGTTAACCCCAGCAAGGCCACACTCACCGGACTTGATACTGTGAAGCGTTGATCCAGAGGGATGGATGGATGGATCACTTATCACTGCAGAGGATGCTGGTCCGGCTGCTACAGAGACTTCTACAGTTGTCAGGGGTAGACTGCAATTGAGGATGATGCAATCTGTATCTTTCACTGCTCCTTGCACAGGCATGTCACATGTTCTGCACTCAGCATGGCTTGCAAGAAAAAGACACCAACCCTGCGGCTCAGTGTAACATGAATCATGCAACTGCTGCTGGTGGCTATTTTGGAAAGCAGGGAAAATTTTGAAAAATGCAAGTCTTTTTGAACAAAAATAAAAGTTTTGCGCACTTTCGCTATCCTGTTCGTGACGCCAAAAAGGCGAGTCGCCCCGGCTCGGCCTATGTAGATTCACGGTGCGAGCAGGCCCGACACCGGGGGCGGCAGCGCCTTGAAAAAGGGGAGTTTTAAGCAAAAATGGATTAAAGAAAAATAAAGAAAAATAAAAGTTTGTCGTGACGCCAGTTGGGGTTTCGGCTTGAGGTGAAGCCGGGCACTGTAGATTGGGCCTCTGGGAATAGGTGGTGATGCAGTGCCAGATGTTATACCCTCCCCAACCAGGGCCAGATGATATAGGTGAAGAAGGGGAGATTTCCAGGAGGAGTAACAGAGGATCGATGAAAGAATACAGTCCAGACAGGGGTTAACCAAACACTTACAGTTTACTTCTGTAGTCAGCAGGAGATAACAGATGTTACAGGAGGATTCACCTTGCTTCAGTATAGTGAGATGCCAGTCTTCCCTTTTACCACTAGTATGATTCAGCCTTCCATTGCTGCTCAAACTCTCTAATAGATTTCCTCTGGTCCTGGGTTCCAGGAGCTCAGAGGTTAAGTACAACTGGGTAGATCCCCCTTCTGGACAGCAGGTAACGCGAGTTCTTTGGGATGCTGAATACACTCACCCCAACTCTGTATGTTACTGAGCCTCCAGGAATCCTGCATTCACTAGGCCTCGGTCCAGTGAATCTCTCAATGTTCTTAGTGTTTCTCACACTAGTTAGGAATTGATGGTCCTATAACTGCAGCTCCGTCCCTGCAAGGTCTTGTCTCACCTCTGCAGGTCTCCGGCCTCCTGTGCTGTTCTATCACACCATGAGGCTATAGCACACACTCCACCTCCACACACCTGCTCTCTCCTGCCCAGGAACTGAAAAAGAGACCCTCTTCCAGTCTGTAGCTCCACCCCTTTTCTTAAAGAGATAATGGCTGTGGAACTTTGTGTATGCTAACAGGTTGACTGGATCTCACTATACCTTCACAGTACACAGTGTAGATCACATAAGATGACATTTGTAGTGACCCACTCTGTGGGGCGCTACAATACCATCTGGTAAGAAGTTTATAGTGTGCCTCTTGTAATCTGACACAAGGTGAAAATCCATGTGAGTGTGAGAGGATTTGTTTGACTTGATCATCTGTGAAAGTTTTTTGGAGATCGTATTCCCAGGAGGCGAGAAAAGCCGGTTTATATATCTTTGGAGGATTTATCAGTGACGAGAGGACATAAGAGGTCTTTTTCAGTAATTTGTTTCTAGCAAGAGCGGTACGTTCAAAAGACGTAAGGTTCGCTCTAATTTGATGGGATTCTTTCCAACAACGGAAATTTCTGAGTAAATGTTGTTGTTGTAAGAAATTGAGGCGGAGTGCTGAAGACAAGTGTAGTAATTTATCAGGGTCCAAACAGGCTTGGTCATCCATAATGTTCAAGAAGGTGTAATGGCCAAGGTGTGAGCAGAGAGCATTGTAAGAGACGTTGGTAGAGTTAGATGACCAGTATGGGATTAGACCCACAGGCATCATAGGTGAGGGGGTTGGGGCAAGAGAATCACTCATCAACGACCAAGTCTCGCACGCTCCAAGGAGAAGTTGGTCGATACGTTTGGAACGGTGTCCGATTGAACCATGTAACCAGAGATCAGCAAGGGATTCAGGGCCAAAGGTGGAGAGAGAAAGGTCAAAAATCATGGAGGGATTAGGGACGGCTAGTTCTGTCCAGCGTTTGAGTTGGACTGCTTTATAGTAATCCGAGATGTCTGGGAGTCCGATCCCACCTGCTATTTTCTTTTTCATTAACAGTTTGATGGGTATACGAGGATGTTTTATGTTTACAGAGAAAGGTGGAGAACAAACTCTTTATAGATCTGAAAAACTGGGTGGGAAGTCGTATTGGAACCATATGCAATCGGTAGAGGATGGTTGGTAGTGCGTAGGTTCGCAGCAGATCACGTCTGCCGAACCACGAGAACGGTAGGTTATTATACGAAGCAAGTTTGGAACGAATATCGGCAAGAAGGGATTGGAAATTTTCATTATATAAATGTTGTGGGTCCGCCGTCAGGCGTATTCCTAGGTATTTAATAGACTTAGTAGTCCATGAGAATGGAGAAGAGGAGTCGAGAAGCCTAGCCTGCTGCTTGGGAATATTAATATTTAAGACCTCAGATTTTTCCAGGTTTATTTTGTAGCCCGATATCTTTCCGTATTTGTCTAATAAGTCCAAGATCGCTGGAAAGCCCTGCGTGGGGTTAGAGACTAAGAATAAGATGTCGTCGGCGAAGGCCGCAGCATGCAGCGTATGAGTACCAATTTGGAACCCAAGAATGGATGAGTGGGCACGAACCGCCTGCAGCAGAGGCTCGAGTGAGAGGATGAACAGTGAGGGGGAAAGGGGGCAGCCCTGCCTCATCCCGTTTTGTATGGAAAAGCAAGGTGACAAAGTATTATTTATCTTGAGGCGGGCGTGGGGTTGATCGTATAGCGATAGTATTGCTGTAATGAATTGGAGAGAAAAGTTAAATTTACGTAAGACCGCAACTAGAAAATTCCAATTAACACGGTCGAACGCTTTTTCAGCGTCTAGTCCTAGAAGTGCTAGTTTTGTGTTTGTTTTACGAGCATATGCTATTGCATGAAGTAACCGGTGAGAATTGTCTTTACCTTCGCGCCCTAGAACAAATCCAGATTGTTCTGGATTGAGCAGTTTGGGTACAAGGGACTTTATTCTAGTTGCTAAGATTTTTGCCCAAATTTTAATATCTAAGTTCAAAAGAGATATAGGGCGGTAACTACCACATAGGGACGTGTCTTTACCCTCTTTTGGCAAAAGTGTGATATGTGCTTCTAGGGCTTGTCTGGGGAGGTGTGCACCTTGCAATACAGCATTTAGTGAGAGGGCAAGATAGGGAACAAGTTCAGATTGGAACGTTTTATAGTACTGTAGTGGCAGGCTGTCTGGACCGGGGCTTTTCCCGGGTGGGGAACTTTTTATAACGTCAGTTATCTCAGAGTGAGATATGGGGTCAATAAGCGATCTTGTCTCGGCATCTGAGAGAGAGGGTAGTTCGAGAGAAGAAAGAAATTCTTCAGTCAGTTTAGTTTTCCGGAGTTTATCAGAGTTAGAGTCTGAGCTATCTAGGTTATAGAGGTCAGAGTAGAAAGACAGAAAGGCGTCAACAATGCCAGAGGTAGTGTTATGTCATGTGCCTCGCTTATCTTTGACTGAATTAATGAAGCATTTACTTTTTCTTTTTTTAAGCATTGAGGTCATCAATTTCCCGCTTTTATCTCCATGGGCGTAAAGCTTGTGTTGGTAGTGAAGGTATTGTTTTGCGGTGCGGGCATTAATGATATCTTTAAGTTGTTCTCGTAGCTTGGTGAGTTCGTCCTTAAGGGGATTTTGTTTGCTGACTTTCCTGATCCTCTCTATTGCAGCTATATCTGCTAGCAATTTGTCCAAAATAGCTTGTGACTCTTTCCTGACTCTAGAGGCGATAGAGATGAATTCTCCTCTAATGACCGCTTTGTGTGCCTCCCAGACGATTGACGGGCTAGACTCGCCTTGAGAGTTTAAGGAAAAATAAGATTTAAGGTTATCCCTAATTTTCTCGACTCGCTCGGGCTTATCTAGAAGGGATTCATTCAGTCTCCAACACCAATCCCTTTTAGGGAGCTGTTGTAGTGTCAATGTAGCCCAGACTGGGGAGTGATCGGAAACAGTAATGTTTTCAATTCGAGCTTTGGATGTATAAGGGAGGAGGGTACGGGATAAGAATAGATAGTCTAGCCTCTGGTAAGATTGTCTAGGGTTTGAGTAGAAGGAGTAGTCTTTAGTAGAGGGATGTAGTGATCTCCAGATATCTGATAGATTGAGGTCATGTAGAGTTTGGGACAATTTGCCTAAAGCTTTTTGTGAGATTGCGGAAGTACCGGACGAGGAATCCAGACCTGGATTAAGGGTAAGGTTTAAGTCTCCGCCAAGTATGATTTGGCCTTCTGCAAATAATTCAAGTGTATGGAGTGCTTCAAGCAACCAGGGCACTTGTTTTTGATTGGGAGCATATAGGTTCGCCAGCGTATATGTATGGGAAGCTATTGACCCCTTTACTAGTAATAGTCTGCCTTCTGAGTCTGTGTATTGTTGGGTACAGATGAAGGGAACAGAGTGATGTATTAAGATTGAGACTCCTGAGATTGGTTTAAGAGGGTTTGTGGAGTGAAAGTTAATCGGGTAAGCATTGGTTGGGAGTTGTGGGATCTTTCCCCCTTTAAAGTGCGTTTCTTGTAAAAATACGATATTGGATTTTAGTTTTTTGAGTATTGTAAAGATTCGGGATCTTTTATTCGGGGAGTTCAAACCATGAGCGTTAAATGTGGTTCTCTTCAAGGAAGACATTGTCCAAGGCAATTAGGTTTAGCCAGACACGGATTAAGACTGCAATGGCCAGATGGGGATGGGGGGGGGGGGGGGGGGAATAAAGAGTGAGGGGGGGAGGGGTAGTTGAGAGGGCGGGTTATAGAAAGACGGGGAAGGGAGAAAGAAGAAGAAAAAGATAAAAAGTGGAGTGAGTGTGCAGGAGAGTGGGGTGGAAAGGAGAGAGAGTTAAAAGGTAATTAGAAGAGAGAAGGAAGAGGTGAGAGGAAAAGAGTCTAAAGCGGGAGAGTTATTGACCAAATTTCACTGTGAAGCTTTCAAGTATATGGAATTTATCGAAAACAGGTAGTGAAGCAATAGAATAGGGTGGATGTTGGCAGCCTGTTAGCCAACAGCCTGAGATCTATGCTATGGTCTAGGTGGACCAAAGCGGAATTAAAGGGGGTGGCGGGGTATATCTGATCGGGATGATCATGGACCTTGTCACCAGAGTTACAACACAGCACTCAAAATAAGGGTGAAAAAACATACGCTAAACAATGATTGATTATGACTCGGAAAAATCAGGGAGTAAAATGGGAGAAGGATCTGGGGGGGGGAGGGGGAGGGAAGTTAGTTATGAGGAGGGAGGGCATTTACTCAGGGGAGGCTGCTCATGCATACAGTGTGCATAACAGAGGACGTGTGTTTATCAACATCTGAAAAGCTGTGGGTATAGAGGCTGGAGAGAGAGATATGGTATTGAGAAGTAATCTGTAGTAAATAGTAAACCGCTGGTATGGAGTGGTAAGTTTCTAAATAAATTTCCATAAACCATATAGACCAATAAAAGTTAGCGTGGTCTCGTTCTATAACTGTAGAGATCAGAATAATCTGAATTGAGATAACAACAAACATTAATTAAAAAGGGGGGGGGGAGGGAAGGGAAGGGGAAAGGTCATAGAAGGGGGGAGGGATAAGAAGTAGAAATGAGCAGTAATAATAATGACTGTAGAATTAGGGGAGGGGGAGGGAAAGGAGGGTTGAAACGTTGGTAAAGAGGGGAAGGGGAGGGGTAGAGAAGGGAGGTTAGGCGACCTAGCCTCCCGGGACCATGGCTTGGCGGAACTCGCCAGTGAGCCAGAGATCCCAGGTGGAATGCCGTGCAAGAATACTTATAAAACAAGTTGGAGGTAACATTTAAAACAAATATGCTGCCGTATTGTCTCCTGCACATAAACAGTTGAACATGAGTTTCTGCAATCTAGGGCCCGACAGCCCCCCGAGACCACGGGACCCGCCGGGGGAAACCCAGGAGGATCCCGAGGGCCCGGAGAGGAGCGCGCCCCCCGATACACCTAAACATAACTAAACACAGTCACTGGGATACAATTAAGTGTTAAAGCACTAAGGTACCGTAAGATAGATATCAGTCTCCGAGGAGGCAGAAGTGACTGATATGGTCGAGTAGGAGTCCGCATCTCAGCGGTAGTTGCTTGAGAGTCCCAGGTAACAATTAAAGGAAGCAGACAAAGCCTCAGTTCGAAGAGCAGTCACAAAATAGTGTCTCCGTCCAAGTGAAGATATACACCGGGCGTTCTCGAGAAGGCCCCGGGGGATAGCAACCAGAGACGAGTCCGCAAGAGTCCTAAGGATCTCCGGTGAGTAAGTAGCGGGGTTGGGGCACGGGGGACAACAAAAGAGAATGTGGGAAAGTAGGGGGGGGTATAGGGATATCAGGGGAAGAGGGCCGGGTTAGAAAGTGGGGACAGGACAGGTCCGTGAGCGGGTGACTAGCAGTGAAGCGGACTTACACAGTCTGTCATCCCTGGAAAGTGGATACCCTCATTCCTCATCTGTTTCACGACCTCTGTTATGAAGTCTCCTCATCTTGGGTGAGTGAGAGGTGTCAGGTGCCTTGAATGGATCTAGTTCAGGTAGCGGTGGTAGCGCGGAGATGTCTTCAGGAAGCGCCAGCCAGGATGCTATTGGTACGGGTGATACACCGAGGAGGGGCCAGGCGGAAGTTAGGTCTGCAGGGGTGCGTATCGTGATGCGACAGCCCTGGTTCATAATTGATAGCCCAAAAGGGAATAGCCACGCGTAGGGCATTCCCTTCTCCTTAAGTATATCCAGCAACGGTTTCAGTATTCTCCTTTTTGCAAGGGTAGAGGGCGCGATGTCCTGATATATCTGGAACTCATGTTGCTCATGTTGGAGAGGACGTTGTTCTCTTGCTGCTTGTAAAATAGCTGAAGAGTCAATTGAGGACAGTAGACCGCATATAATGTCACACGGAGGGTCGTTTATTTTAGGCTTCGGCCTAATCGCCCTGTGAATACAATCAATCTGTATAGCGGACGCTCTGTCTTGACCAAGCAAGATAAAAGTAAAAATATCCATAGCCACAGTTCTTAGAGAGTCTGGTGTATTAAGCCCTGTTCAAGCGGTCGTGATGGAGAGTTAGGTGCTGTGACGCAGCAGTTGCATGAGAATTTATGGCCGAGCAATTTTCCTCAAGTGTTTCCACTCGTTTATTCATCTTCTGGAGTTCGGTTAGTACCGGGGCCATAGCTTGGGCTAATGCTTTCCGTAGAAAGGATTTAGTTATAAGATTAGCTGAAAAGTTTTGAGTGTCCATGCTGGTGGCACTTTCATCACCGGAGTCTTCGGTGCCACCTCGGGTGTTGGAATCTCCGGGCGCCATCTTGCGCGCCATTACAGGGGATTGAACGGACTTCTTTCTGAAGAATTTATGAACATCTCCGGTATTTTGTTTGCCCGTTGGGGTGCCAGGGGGTTCTCCGCTCTTTTCTCTCCCCGTCTTGCCCATTTTCACCGCTTTGGACGAGGTAGGTGACAGGTTTTAGGCCACTTGTAGACAGAGCTACAGGCTCAAGGATCCATCCACGATGACGGTCAGGCTCCGCCCCCCCAATGCAAGATTTTTTTTATCAGGTATATGAACTTAGCAATGCAGTGAAATGCTTCAATTTTTAAGCCCCCCCCCAAAAAAAAAAAAAAAAAAAAAGGTTTTTATCAGGAATATGAACTTCTCAACGCAGTGAATTGCTGCAATTTTTCAGGCCCCCCTTTCCCCAAAAAAAAACAATTCAAGGTTTTTTTTATCAGGCAAATGAACTTGGCTATGCAGTGAATTGCTTCATTTTTTCAGGCCGCCCCCCCCCCCCTCCCAAAAAAAAGCAAGGGTTTTTTTTATGAGGAATATGAACTTGGCAATGCAGTGGATTGCTTCAATTTTTCAGCCCCCCCACCCCTAAAATGCAAGGTTTTTATCAGGTATATGAACTTGGAAATGCAAAGAATTACTGCAATTTTTCAGGCCCCCCCCCCCCCAAAAAAAAAAAAAAAATGCAAGGTTTTTTTTTTTTTTTTATCAGCTAAATAAAATTGGAAATGCAGTGGGTTACTTCAATTTTTCAGCCCCCCCCCCCCCCCCAAAAAAAAAAAAAAAAAGCAAGGTTTTTATCAGGAATATGAATTTGGCTATGCAGTGAATTGCTGCAATTTTTCAGCCCCCCCCCCCCCCAAAAAAAAAAAAAATAAAAAAATAAATCAAGGTTTTTGTTATCAGGCAAATTAACTTGGCTATGCAGTGAATTGCTTCAATTTTTAAGCCGACCCCAAGTGCAAGGTTTTTATCAGGTATATGAACTTGGAAATGCAGTGGATTGCTTCAATTTTTCAGGACCCCCAAAATGCAAGGTTTTCTTTTTTTTTTATCAGTTTGCCTATTGGCCGGGCATTGGGGTAGATGACGCCATTATCCACCTTCTTCGTAGAGCTCTCTCTCACCTGGAGAAACCAGGAAACACTGTGAGAATAATGTTCGTTAATTTCTCCAGTGCTTTCAACACCATATAGCCAGGGCTACTGAGGGAGAAGCTGAACCTTGTTGGTGTGGACCATCACCTGTCCAACTGGATCCTAGTCTACCTGACAAACCGCCCTCAGTATGTGAGAGCCCGGGACTGTGTGTCTGACACTGTGATCTGTAGTACGGGGCCACCACAAGGTCCAGTTCTTGCCCCATTTCTCTTCACACTGTACACTGCTGACTTCAGGCACAACTCCTCCAGCTGTTACTTACAGAAGTCCTCCGATGACTCTGCTATAGTAGGTCTTATCACTGATGGCGACGATAGGGAATACAGAGACTTAAACCTGGACTTTGTTGAATGGTGCCAGCAGAACCAGCTCAGGATTAATGCTGGGAAGACCAAGGAGATGGTGGTGGACTTTAGTAAACGGAGAGGTGCTCTGACCCCGGTGGAGATCCAAGGAACATGTATTGAGATAGTCAGGACCTATAAGTATCTGGGCGTGCTCCTCACTAATGAACTAGACTGGGCTGATCACCTGGAGGCGCTGCACAGAAAGGGCCACAGCAGACTCTACCTGCTCAGGAGGCTGAGGGCCTTCGGAGTCCGGGGGACACTTCTTAGGGCCTTCTTCAACTCTGTGGTTGCCTCAGCCATCTTTTTCAGTGTGGCCTGCTGGGGAAGCCCCTTGGACCCAGTACAGGTGGTGGGTGACAGAAGGATACTGTCTGTGGTGACCTCCATGTGGGAGAACAAATCCCACCCCATGTATGGGACCCTGATGGGACTTGGCAGCGCTGTAAGTGACCGTCTGCTTCACCCCAAGTGTGAGAAGGAGCGCTATCGCAGGTCCTTCCTTCCAACCGCGACCAGGCTGTATAATCTACATCAGACCAAACGAAGATCACTCCGCACAGACAACTAATGATTATGACGATGACCATGAGGTCTTCCTCTTTCTCTTCTGTTTTTCCTTAGCTGCTATGGCTTCCTAGTATATCTTCTCTTCTCAGCTTATGTGTGTCTACGTCTGTAATATATTACTCTGTATTATCCTGTATCTGTATTACTATGCTGCTGTAACACGCTGAAATTTCCCCAATGTGGGACTATTAAAGGATTATCTTATCTTATCTTTTAGGCCTCTTTGGACATCATGTATTTTTGACCTTTTTATGGTCCATATTCGGGTATAATTTTTTTTCAACAATAACTTTTATAAGGGCTAGATCACACGGGGTCTTTTGACAGCGGAAATTGATGTGGAATCTGCCTCAAAATCCGCTGCCAAAAATGTCTCCTATTGAGTAGCTAGTAGTGGAAAAATAAGCAAGCTGTCGTTGGCGAGGCTCCGGCCCATTCGTTTGGGCCTAATCTGGAGCAGCCGCGACGGAATATGTAAACGCAGAACTCCGTGTGAACTAACCCTGAAAGTTTTAATATTAGGGGAGATAAACAGTTACAAAATAATTACAACATTGTGAAAGTTTCTACAGTAACAAATGATAAATTGAGAGACAGAGAGAGACAACAGACTAGAGAAGATGACAAGAAGGATGTCGCTGGCGTGTAGTGGAGGAGACGCTGGGCCGTATGGGTCGCCAAGTCCCTCAAATCTGCTGGAGCTGCCACTAACTGGCGGGCACAGCTAAGGAGGGCCGAGTCACAAGACGAGAGGTAAGGCTCTGATTGTGGGGTAACAATGCTTGGGCTCTATCTGTCCGATCCTTTTTGAGTCGCACCGACAATGTAATGTAGTGTCCCCGCATGACTGTACTATAAGCCTCCTAAAGAACAGCACCTGAAGCCGCTGACTCCCCATTCTCCATAAAGTAGTCAGGGGCATCCGTACTGTAGTTTAGGGAGTGGCTGATTTAAGTAGAGCCTCATTGAGGTGCCAATGGCAGCGTCTAGTTAGGACTAGGACAGGGGGCAGAGATATAGTCACCGGGGCATGATAGGACCGAGGGACTGAGCTCTACCTCAGTAAGCAGCGTAGGGCTGGTGCACTGCAAAATAAATAATCCGTTTTCGTGTGCGCGTTATGGGGGTGGGAAAAAATCGTATGAGTCCATAGGCGGGGGGGCTCAGCACCCGTGATAATGGTGAATCCAGTTGGGGGGGGGGAGCACATTATGTTTTCATGTTAGAAGTAGTCAATAAAGTTATAGTAAACAGTCACCTACCTCTTGTCACTTGGTTGGTCACATACCTGTAGGAGGACAACAAGAGGTGCAGCTTTCGGCTCCTGCCCCCAGTGCAGTATCTGTAATGGAGACCAGATCAGCCTTGAGCCATATAACATTTTTGGAAGCTTCTCCAGGTTAATACTTGATGGGATATAATATATACACATTGGACCATATTCACATTGTGGTCCTGTTTACCCTTTTATTACCTTTGGATCGCTCAATGGACAGCTATAGAGGTTCATATATCATATGTCACATATTAGTATTGGACTATATTCATACTTGGTCCTGTTTTGGTGCTATTTTTCTCCCTTTTTCGGGTCTGTGTATTTAAATTTAAGAGGCACATTGAAGGGAACATTAAACTGTGGGGGCCACTATGAGGAGGGCATTATACTACGGGGGCTACAAGGGGGACACTATACTATATGGAGGCCATAAGAGGGCATGATGTCATGTCAGGGCTACCAAAGGGACATTGGCTGGAGGCCGGCCTTACCATACCGAAATACACCAACAACACCCCTAATATACACTGATATATAATAGGTCCCTCTATAGAGTAACAATTCACATATGCAATGATTTATTTTCACATGTCCTCATATACATGACCACCAGGGGGCATATCTGTAGAGAGGTTGTAACATCATACAGGCCCCCAAACCTGCAGGGGGCCTCTGTCTTGTATTAAGAAACAAATCCTTGTAAATATAGATCACCACTGAGCCGCTGCAGATTTTACATTGGGGCCCCAGAGCTTAAAGCTACTACATTAATACCATCAATATTCACCTACAAACAGCCATATACAATATCAGACACATCCCCCGTATACAGGAACATGTCACCATATATACAATGACAGATACTTGCCACTATATACAGTGATATCCACATGTCCTTGTATGTAGTGAGAATAAGATACTCATATATATATATATATATATATATATATATATATATATATATATATATTTATATATGTCCCCATATACAGTGTCAGTGCCCTAATGTGCAGAACAAACACATACCCTATATCACACATGCCCTAATATACAGTAATAAACATATGTCCTATATACAATGACAGATCCATGCTCATATATAGTGATATCCACAAACCAACATATACAATGAGAAACATATGTACCCATATATATATAATGGCAGACATATTCCCCCATACAGTGATATACATGTGCCCCCTCCATATACAGTGACAGACCCATGTACCCATATATATAATGGCAGACATATACCCCCATACAGTGATATACATGTGCCCCCTCCATATACAGTGACAGCCCCATGTACCCATATATATAATGGCAGACATATACCGCCATACAGTGATATACATGTGCCCCCTCCATATACAGTGACAGACCCATGTACTCATATATATAATGGCAGACATATGCCCCCATACAGTTATATATATGTGCCCCCTCCATATACAGTGACAGACCCATGTACCCATATATATAATGGCAGACATATATGTATATGTGATTGTGTGGGGTTAGGGGCGAGGCTGTAGAGGGTAATATGAATTTTGTGGCTTGCTATGGTCCAAAGTGTGTGAGATTGCAGAGATAGTGATGTGAGTTTGGGTTTTGTGGGGGTCCTGGTACAAACGTATGTGCGCTATTGTGACGAAAAGTAGCCTATTGTTTAATCGGGTGTATTAACTATGTTTGTGGAAAATTTCAGCCAAATCAGTGGAGCGGTTTTTCCGTGAATGAGGAACAAACATCCGAACATCCAAACACACAAACCCACAAACTTTCACATTTATAATATTAATAGGATGGCAGACATATACCGCCATACAGTGATATACATGTGCCCCCTCCATATACAGTGACAGACCCATGTACTCATATATATAATGGCAGACATATACCCCCATACAGTGATATACATGTGCCCCCTCCATATACAGTGACAGTCCCATGTACCCATATATCCTATTAATATTATAAATGTGAAAGTTTATGAGTTTGGATGTTTGTGGGTTTGTGTGTTCGGATGTTTGTTAGTCAATCACGCAAAACCCGCTTGACCGATTTGGCTGAAATTTTCCACAAACATAGTTAATACACCCCATTGCGCAATAGGCTACTTTTCGTCACAATAGCGCACATACGGACCCCCACAAAACCCAAACTCACATCACCATCTCTGCAATCTCACACACTTTGGACCATAGCAAGCCACAAAATTCATATTGCCCTCTGCAGCCTCGCCCCTAACCCCACACAATCACATATACATATACTTTACCACTTTACCCCTCACCTTACCGATACTCCAGGAGGCTCTCTTTAACACTCCGGAGCAGCCATGTTTGCCGACCCCCACCGCTCTGACAATCCGTGACACCGCCCACCCATGTCAATACCCCTAGGCGGTCTAATAAATGCAAAAAAAAACGTTTAAAAAAAGTAAAAAAAAATATAAAAACAAAATAAAAAGGATTAAAAATTCAAATCACCCCCCTTTCCCTAGAACACATATAAAAGTAGTTAAAAACTGTGAAACACATACATGTTAGATATCCCCGCGTCCAAAACCGCCTGCTCTACAAAGCTATACAAATATTTTTCCTGTTCGGTAAACGCCGTAGCGGGAAAAATGGTCAAAAGTGCCAAACCGACGTTTTTTCACTGTTTTGATTCTGATAAAAATTTGAATAAAAAGTGATCAAAGCAATAACATTTCCCGAAAATGGTAGAACTACAAAGTACACCCAGTCCCGCAAAAAAAGACGCCCTATACATCCCCGTACACGCACGTATAAAAAAGTTACGGCTGTCGGAATATGGCGACTTTTCAAAAAAAAATTTTTGAACAGTTTTGGATTTGTTTTTAAGGGGTCAAAATGTAAATAAAACCATATAAATTTGGTATCCCCGGAATCGTAACGAAACACAGAATACAGGGGACATGTCATTTTGGTTGCACAGTGAACGCCATAAAACCAAAGCCCGTAAGAAAGTCGCAGAAATGCATTTTTTCTTGAAATCCACCCCATTTTGAATTTTTTCCCTGCTTCCCAGTACATTATATAGAATAATTAATGGTGGCATCATGAAGAAAAAATTGTCCCGCAAAAATTAAGACCTCATATGGCTCTGGGAGCGGAGAAATAAAAAAGTTATGGGGTTTAGAAGGAGGGGAGTCAAAAACGAAAATCAAAAAATGCCATTGGCGGGAAAGGGTTAACTTCAAATACTTCTGTCCCAAAGTCACTATGTCACGTTTCTCACAACACCGTATATATAGCAGCTCAAATACAAATTACATCCAACACAAGTCTCACGTATTCTCTGAATTACAGAAACAACAAGATACAAAGTTACATTTCATATCCCATACCTTATACACAGTACGAAAACCTTACCCGCGCCTGTATATACCCACTTCTACAATCACCGCAGACGAAGTCGCGGGTACCAGCTAGTATATATATATATAATGGCAGACATATACCGCCATACAGTGATATACAGTACATGTGCCCCCTCCATATACAGTGACAGGCCCATGTACCCATATACAGTCCTATGAAAAAGTTTGGGCACCCCTATTAATCTTAATCATTTTTAGTTCTAAATATTTTGGTGTTTATAACAGCCATTTCAGTTTGATATATCTAATAACTGATGGACACAGTAATATTTCAGGATTGAAATGAGGTTTATTGTACTAACAGAAAATGTGCAATATGCATTAAACCAAAATTTGACCGGTGCAAAAGTATGGGCACCTCAACAGAAAAGTGACATTAATATTTAGTAGATCCTCCTTTTACAAAGATAACAGCCTCTAGTCGCTTCATGTAGCTTTTAATCAGTTCCTGGATCCTGGATGAAGGGATTTTGGACCATTCCTCTTTACAAAACAATTCAAGTTCAGTTAAGTTAGATGGTCGCCGAGCATGGACAGCCCGCTTCAAATCATCCCACAGATGTTCAATGATATTCAGGTCTGGGGACTGGGATGGCCATTCCAGAACATTGTAATTGTTCCTCTGCATGAATGCCTGAGTCGATTTGGAGCGGTGTTTTGGATCATTGTCTTGCTGAAATATCCATCCCTGGCGTAACTTCAACTTCGTCACTGATCCTTGAACATTATTCTGAAGAATCTGCTGATACTGAGTGGAATCCATGCGACCCTCAACTTTAACAAGATTCCCGGTGCCAGCATTGGCCACACAGCCCCAAAGCATGATGGAACCTCCACCAAATTTTACAGTGGGTAGCAAGTGTTTTTCTTGGAATGCTGTTTTTTTGGACGCCATGCATAACGCCTTTTTGTATGACCAAACAACTCAATCTTTGTTTCATCAGTCCACAGGACCTTCATCCAAAATGAAGCTGGCTTGTCCAAATGTGCTTTTGCATACCTCAGGCGACTCTGTTTGTGGCGTACGTGCAGAAACGGCTTCTTTCTCATCACTCTCCCATACAGCTTCTCCTTGTGCAAAGTGCGCTGTATTGTTGACCGATGCACAGTGACACCATCTGCAGCAAGATGATGCTACAGCTCTTTGGAGGTGGTCTGTGGATTGTCCTTGACTGTTCTCACCATTCTTCTTCTCTGCCTTTCTGATATTTTTCTTGGCCTGCCACTTCTGGGCTTAACAAGAACTGTCCCTGTGGTCTTCCATTTCCTTACTATGTTCCTCACAGTGGAAACTGACAGGTTAAATCTCTGAGACAACTTTTTGTATCCTTCCCCTGAACAATTATGTTGAACAATCTTTGTTTTCAGATCATTTGAGAGTTGTTTTGAGTAGCCCATGATGCCACTCTTCAGAGGAGATTCAAATAGGAGAACAACTTGCAATTGGCCACCTTAAATACCTTTTCTTATGATTGGATACATCTGGCTATGAAGTTCAAAGCTCACTGAGGTTACAAAACCAATTTTGTGCTTCAGTAAGTCAGTAAAAAGTAGTTAGGGGAATTCAAATCAATAAAATGATAAGGGTGCCCATACTTTTGCACCGGTCAAATTTTGGTTTAATGCATATTGCACATTTTCTGTTAGTACAATAAACCTCATTTCAATCCTGAAATATTACTGTGTCCATCAGTTATTAGATATATCAAACTGAAATGGCTGTTGCAAATACCAAAATATTTAGAACAAAAAATGATTAAGATTAATAGGGGTGCCCAAACTTTTTCATAGGACTGTATATAATGGCAGACATATACCCCATACAGTGATATACATGTGCCCCCTCCATATACAGTGAAAGACCCATGTACCCATATATATAATGGCAGACATATACCGCCATACAGTGATATACATGTGCCCCCTCCATATACAGTGACAGACCCATGTACCCATATATATAATGGCAGACACATACCGCCATACAGTGATATACATGTGCCCCCTCCATATACAGTGACAGACCCATGTACCCATATATATAATGGCAGACATATACCCCCATACAGTGATATACATGTGCCCCCTCCATATACAGTGACAGACCCATGTACCCATATATATAATGGCAGACATATAACTCCATACAGTGATATACATGTTCCCCCTCCATATATAGTGACAGACCCATGTACCCATATATATAATGGCAGACATATACCGCCATACAGTGATATACATGTGCCCCCTCCATATACAGTGACAGGCCCATGTACCCATATATATAATGGCAGACATATACCTCCATACAGTGATATACATGTGCCCCCTCCATATACAGTGACAGCCCCATGTACCCATATATATAATGGCAGACATATACCCCCATACAGTGATATACAGGTGCCCCCTCCATATACAGTGACAGACCCATGTACTCATATATATAATGGCAGACATATACCCCCATACAGTGATATACATGTGCCCCCTCCATATACAGTGACAGACCCATGTACCCATATATATAATGGCAGACATATACCCCCATACAGTGATATACATGTGCCCCCTCCATATACAGTGACAGCCCCATGTACCCATATATATATAATGGCAGACATATACCCCATACAGTGATATACATGTGCCCCCTCCATATACAGTGAAAGACCCATGTACCCATATATATAATGGCAGACATATCCCCCCATACAGTGATATACATGTGTCCCCTCCATATACAGTGACAGACCCATGTACCCATATGTATAATGGCAGACATATACCCCCATACAGTGATATACAGGTGCCCCCTCCATATACAGTGACAGCCCCATGTACCCATATATATAATGGCAGACATATACCCCCATACAGTTATATACATGTGCCCCCTCCATATACAGTGACAGCCCCATGTACCCATATATATAATGGCAGACATATCCCCCCATACAGTGATATACATGTGTCCCCTCCATATACAGTGACAGACCCATGTACCCATATATATAATGGCAGACATATCCCCCCATACAGTGATATACATGTGTCCCCTCCATATACAGTGACAGACCCATGTACCCATACATATAATGGCAGACATATACCCCTATACAGTGATATACAGGTGCCTCCTCCATATACAGTGACAGACCCATGTACCCATATATATGATGGCAGACATATCCCCCCATACAGTGATATACATGTGCCCCCTCCATATATAGTGACAGACCCATGTACCCATATATATAATGGCAGACATATACCCCCATACAGTGATATACATATGCTCCCTCCATATACAGTGACAGGCCCATGTACCCATATATATATATAATGGAAGACATATACCGCCATACAGTGATATACATGTGGCCCCTCCATATACAGTGACAGACCTATATACCCATATATATATATAATGGCAGACATATCCCCCCCATACAGTGATATACATGTGCCCCCTCCATATACAGTGACAGACCCATGTACCCTTATATATAATGGCAGACATATACCGCCATACAGTGATATACATGTGGCCCCTCCATATACAGTGACAGACCTATATACCCATATATATATATAATGGCAGACATATCCCCCCCATACAGTGATATACATGTGCCCCCTCCATATACAGTGACAGACCCATGTACCCATATATATAATGGCAGACATATGCCCCCATACAGTGATATACATGTGCCCCCTTCATATACAGTGACAGACCCATGTACCCATATATATAATGGCAGACATATACCCCCATACAGTGTGTTGGGGGAATCATAATACCCCAGAGATATTCTGTCTGTAAAGGAAAATTAATTAACAGGCCAAGATCGGCTACAGCCGATCTTTGACCTGGAGAATCACACAGACACATGGTAGTGGTGTATCAAAATGGATTCTGTTTATTGGTGGCTAGAACAAAGTATATATCACATGGCATAGACAGAACAGGATTGGCTAGTATAATTAGCCCAACATCTATTGGTGGAGAAGTTTGTAACAATAGCCCTGATGCATATCTATTGGATAAGAAACTGGAGAGAGGTCACACCCCCCTGAGGGCTAGCTCTACTCTAAAATGGAGTCAGTGACCGCATGGTATAAATCAAAATGGCAGCCATCAGCACATGTCTCAAATACACACCCTAGATGTCTATCTCATGGTATTCTAAAGACAATAGACATCCTTGTTATAGACAATTAGCTTAATTACCCTTCTCTTGTCCCTTTATCTTTAAAAGGGTCTTTGGTCTTTGATCCTTTCCTAACAATGCCCCTGGTTCCAGACGATCTGTCTCTATCCTTTGTAAGATAGCATCACCCAATACACAGAGCATAGTATTTACATAACCAGTCTGGCAAGTCTCCAAATTGCTCATCTCTGGACAGATAGAACAATCTCAGCCCCCACCTCTATACACAATTTTTCATAAGATATTATTAGCCCCCCACAGAGGGGTACATGAAACTGGGGGAACTGATGGGTTCACCTCCCTTAGGCTAATTGTAAAAAAAAAAAGAAAAAGATTATAATGGACAACCTCTTTAAAGTGTCGCACATTAGCAGGTGTATATTAAAGGGGTCGTCCAGGCATAGTGTGTTATGGTTTATCCTCAGGATAGGCCAGAGATACCTGATCTGTACGGGGCCGATACCCAGCCCTTGGACTGATAAGCTGTACAGAGCCACTTCTGGCACCAGTCCTATACACAAAATGGGGCCAGAAGCAGAAAGTTCAGTCCACTGTATATCAGCCGGCACCTTCTCTGCATCTCAGCATTTATTGAAGTCAGTGGGAGCTGAGCTGCAGTGAAGGCGCTGGGTGACTAAACAGCGGATGGAGTTTTCTGCTTCTAGGCCTGCATTGTGTAAAGAACAGGGGCCAGAAGTGGTTCCGTACAGCTGATGGGACCATGTGTCAGCCCCCTACTGATCAGGCATTTATGCCCTATACTGAGCAAAGGACGTAAAAAAGATTGACATTGATTTGGACAAATCGCACATTTTAATGTTCAGTCTCATGGCGACGCCTCATTTCTGGAAATCCTGTACCTAATTGGTCTTTACAGTTACATGAGGTGCAGGACTCCCAGCAAGAAGGCGCTGGCACAAGACTGAATGACCATTAGCAGTGGACAACAGTGTGCCGGGGACAGATGAGTATGCTTTTTATTTATTTATTTTACACCTCATTCCTGCCACATCGGTTGCTCCTCTGCAGATCAGCTTTCCAGGACAGAGCAGCTACAGGTAATGGTAACAATTCTAGGAGTCACGCTGTTCACTTGCCATCCAGGGTGTTACAGTAGGTTTAGGTAGTGCGTTGTTCCACGTGGTATAATGGGTGAGCAGCATGACTCCCGACCTGTTATTACCTTTAGCCGGCCTGTCTCGGTACCGCTGGTCAGCAGGGGTCTAGATGGTGGGCCCCTAGAAACAATTCCACTGGTGGGCCCTAGACATCCCAGTCCGACCCTGCACTTGAGTTTGATACTGTTTCAGGCTGAGCATCTATGTAGTGGCCAAAGTGTGACTTAGAATTATTTGGACATGTTATCAGGACGGGATTTATTTATAGGATTTTTCTGATGAATATACAATTTTACCTGCAGAACCAGGTGGCCAATAAGATGATTTTATCAACTGTTTTCTGGGTAAAACTGCTGGTTGGCTGTAAAAATAGCAATACTGCACAGTCAGTATGTCTGCACAATGCAGGTACAAAACAGGTACACAGTGCACATCCCAAAATAAATGCAATTTTTAGCAAAAGTTTCCTTGGGGGAGTATAAATGTGTTTGACATGCAGTGCAAATTTTCTGGGTAAGCAAGGGACAAAAATTTCAGAAATTTCTGAAAAGTTCCTTGTTTCAGCTGCCAATGTTACATGTTCAAGGGTCCTGGCTGACAGAGGCCATTGACAGATAAATTGGCTGCTGGTGACATGCATGGATCAACTGGGTCCTCCAAAAGGACAGCCTTCCTCTATGTAAGAG
Organism: Leptodactylus fuscus; assembly: GCF_031893055.1. NCBI lineage: Eukaryota > Metazoa > Chordata > Amphibia > Anura > Leptodactylidae > Leptodactylus > Leptodactylus fuscus. The sequence goes on from NW_027440403.1 coordinate 81,741, forward strand.
ACCCCACCATGATGCCTGTATAACCTAGGCCGGGGCCACATGTCACAGATTTGTTGAGAATTTCTATAACAAATTGTGCACCTTAAGGCTCCGTTCCCACAGAGTAACGCGCTGCTCATTCTGACACGTAAACACGTGTCCGAGTGCTGTAAAACAGAATCCCATTGACTTCAATGGCTGCCATCTTACGCGCACTACACATTGAAGTCAATGGGATTCTGCTTTACAGCGCTCACTCTGACACATGTTTACGTATCAGAATGAGCGGCGCGTTACTCTGTGGGAACGGAGCCTCAATCTGCAGCAGTTTACAATATAGTACAAGTGGATGTGAGGTTTTATAACCCATTCAGATCTACCATAAAAATGACACAGAAATATCACAGCATGTCGTGGATTTTCATATCTGCAGCATCTTCTCTCTACTGCAGAAATCCCAGGCATTTTGTTCTTATTGTGGATTCGCATTTGCTCTTGGAGGATGGTCAGAAACCGTTCTTTATTTGTGGCCAATTTGTGAGTGAGCCCATTATTCCCTTGGATGAGCCATGCAGGTCTCAGGACGCTTTATTGTTGGCACCCAATGACCCTGAAGCATGATGAGTTTGCAAGTTGTAAAAGCAGTGAGACAAAAAGTCTATAGATATTTATTATCAATGTAATCGTACTGAGCCATTACATAAAATAAATATATGTTAGGTATGGTGAATGGAGTAAAATATCAAATGCAAAATCAGTATCGGAATCGGTGTTTTATATTCCACACATTAAAGAGAGTTACTACAAGTGAGTGAGTTAGTAATATGTGTCTTATCCTGCAATAAACAAGACCTTATACAGTAATGTGAATAGACAGATACAAAGGCCTTGGTGCTAAAACAGTGTTGGCATTGAAAGGGTTAAATCCTCAGGCTGCATCATATGTCACCATGGTAACCGCAGCCACAACCAATAGGATTGCAGGACAGGAATTAGAAAAATCAGTTATCTGCGGTCAGTTATTAGATGAGAGAAGACGTCCACGTGAGCGCTCTGCAGACGGGAGGACGCTGGTAAGTGAGCGGGATCTAATACTGAAGATCTTATGACATGACTGATCATTACACAGACTGTATTACAGGGAACACTAGGGGGCGACTGTGAGGAACTGACCAGTATTAGTCTCTCTTCACATCAGCTTCTCCCTGTTTATAGGAAACATTTACATGAATGTCTCCAGTCATTTCTAATAAGATTTCATGTGCAATGGGACACTTGTAGCTTCTCTCCCATCCCCCAGCTCCCTGTGGTAGGAAAGAGGCGACAGTATGGCCAGGACAAATGTATGAGCTCCAGTATAAGCTGGTGGGAGATCATCACATGACATCAGATGTATAACAATGTCATTACATAGGCTCCATACAGGACTCAGATTTATGGGGGAAAAACCCCGAAATATATCAATTCTGTCATATTATATATATCTCACTGCTGCATGACTTACCATGACGGACTTCACTGGACTAGAAGATCTTCTGGTTAATTGGTTAATTGTCTCCTAATAAATAAGAGCAATGTATATTGTTATTGTGCCAGTGACTTCTATTGTACAGACACTATTCTATTAGGTCCATATCACTGCTCCTACCTGGCCCCTCCATACACCTGGCCCTGATAGAAATGCTTATTATCCCCTATTATCTTACTGTATATATCTGTAATATGTGATACAGTGACAGACGGGGGTCCCCGGGCCCACCAGAGGACATTATAGTCAGTGCTGGCCCTCTATGGATACAGAACATATGGATGCCCACTATTACTTCTACCATTGATTGTAGTGGGCTGTCACTCGCTAGTTGTTAGTTTGGGTGCTCAGAAAAGGCATCTCACCGCCATAACCATGTACAAAAGGAATTGCTGGCACTCACAGGGAATCAGGAAGAATTATGTATTTATTTGTATCTAAAAGGGAGGGAGGAGAGAGATGTGAGGCCTGGAGGGAGAGAGGAGAGAGATGTGAGGCCTGAAGGGAGAGAGGAGAGAGATGTGAGGCCTGGAGGGAGAGAGGAGAGAGATGTGAGGCCTGGAGGGAGAGAGGAGAGAGATGTGAGGCCTGGAGGAAGAGAGAAGAGAGATGTGAGGCCTGAAGGGAGAGAGGAGAGAGATGTGAGGCCTGGGGGGGAGAGAGGAGAGAGATGTGAGGCCTGGAGGGGGAGAGGAGAGAGATGTGAGGCCTGGAGGGAGAGAGGAGAGAGATGTGAGGCCTGGAGAGAGAGAGGAGAGAGATGTGAGGCCTGGAGGGAGGGAGGAGAGAGATGTGAGGCCTGGAGGGAGGGAGGAGAGAGATGTGAGGCCTGGAGGGAGAGAGGAGAGAGATGTGAGGCCTGGAAGGAGAGAGGAGAGAGATGTGAGGCCTGGAGGGAAAGAGTAGAGAGATGTGAGGCCAGGAGGGAGGGAGGGGAGAGATGTAAGGCCTGAGGGAGAGAGGAGAGAGATGTGAGGCCTGGGGGGGAGAGAGGAGAGAGATGTGAGGCCTGGAGGGGGAGAGGAGAGAGATGTGAGGCCTGGAGGGAGAGAGGAGAGAGATGTGAGGCCTGGAGGGAGCGAGATGTGAGGTCTGGAGGGAGAGAGGAGCGAGATGTGAGGCCTGGAGGGAGAGAGGAGAGGGATGTGAGGCCTGGAGGGAGAGAGATGTGAGGCCTGAAGGGAGGGAGGAGAGAGATGTGAGGCCAAGAGGAAGAGATGTGAGGCCTGGAGGGAGAGAGATGTGAGACCTGGAGGGAGAGAGGAATGAGGCCAGGAGGGAGGGAGGAGGGAGGCCTGGAGGAAGAGAGGAGACAAAAGGCCTGAGAGAGAGAGGAGAGAGATGTGAGGCCTGGAGGGAGAGAGATGTGAGACCTGGAGGGAGAGAGGAATGAGGCCAGGAGGGAGGGAGGAGGGAAGCCTGGAGGAAGAGAGGAGACAAAAGGCCTGGAGGGATAGAGGAGAGAGATGTGAGGCCTGGAGGGAGAGAAGAGAGAGGTGAGGTCTGGAGGGAGAGAGGAGAGAGATGTGAGGCCTGGAGGGAGAGAGTAGAGAGATGTGAGGCCTGGGGGAGAGAGGAGAGAGATGTGAGGCCTGGATGGAGAGAGGAGAGAGACTAGAGGCCAGGAGAGAGAGAGGACAGAGACTAGAGGCCAGGAGGGAGAGAGGAGAGAGATGTGAGGCCTGGAGGAAAAGAGGACAGAGACTAGAGGCCAGGAGGGAGAGAGATGTGAGGCCTGGAGGGAAAGAGGAGAGAGATGTGAGGCCTGGAGGGAGAGAGGAGAGAGATGTCAGGCTAGAGGGAGAGAGGAGAGAGATGTGAGGCCTGGAGGGAGAGAGGTGAGAGATGTGAGGCCTGGAGGGAGAGAGCAGAGAGATGTGAGGCCTGGAGGGAGAGAGGTGAGAGATGTGAGGCCTGGAGGGAGAGAGCAGAGAGATGTGAGGCCTGGAGGGAGAGAGATGTGAGTACTGGAGGGAGAGAGGAGAGAGATGTGAGGTCTGGAGTGAGAGAGGAGAGAGATGTGAGGCCTGGAGGGAGAGAGGAGAGAGATGTGAGGCCTGGAGGGAGAGAGAGGAGAGAGATGTGAGGACTGGAGGGGAGAGGAGAGATATGTGAGGCCTGGAGGGAGAGAGGAGAGAGATGTGAAGCCTGGAGGGAGCGAGATGTGAGGCCTGGAGGGAGAGAGGAGCGAGATATGAGGCCTGGAGGGAGAGAGGAGAGAGATGTGAGGCCTGGAGGGAGAGAGGAGAGGGATGTGAGGCAAGGAGGGAAAGATTTGAGGCCTGGAGGGAGAGAGGAGAGCGATGTGAAGCCTGGAGGGAGAGAAGAGAGAGATGTGAGGCCTGAAGGGAGAGAGATGTGAGGCCTGAGGGAGAGAGGAGAGAGATGTGAGGCCTGGAGGGAGAGAGATGTGAGGCCTGGAAGGAGAGAGGAATGAGGCCAGGAGGGAGAGAGGAGAGAGATGTGAGGCCTGGAGGGAGAGAGGAGAGAGATGTGAGGCAAGGAGGGAGAGAGGAGAGAGATGTGAGGCCTGGAGGGAGAGAGGAGAGAGATGTGAGGCCAGGAGGGAGAGAGGAGAGAGATGTGAGGCCTGGAGGGAGAGAGGAGAGAGATGTGAGGCCTGGAAGGAGAGAGATGTGAGGCCAGGAGGGAGAGAGGAGAGAGATGTGAGGCCTGGAGGGAGAGAGGAGAGAGATGTGAGGCCAGGAGGGAGAGAGGACAGGGATATGAGGCCTGAAGGGAGAGACAAGAGAGATGTGAAGTATGAAGGGAGAGAGGAGAGAGATGTGAGGCCTGGAGGGAGAGAGGAGAGAGATGTGAGACCTGAAGGGAGAGACGAGAGAGATTTGAGGCCTGAAGGGAGAGAGGAGAGAGATGTGAGGAATGGAGGGAGAAAGGAGAGAGATGTGAGGCCTGGAGAAAGAGAGGAGAGAGATGTGAGGCCTGGAGTGAGAGACATGTGAGGCCAGGAGGGAGAGAGGAGAGAAATGTGAGGCCTGGAGGGAGAGAGGAGAGAGATGTGAGGCCAGGAGAGAGAGAGGAGAGAGATGTGAGGCCTGGAGGGAGAGAGGAGAGAGATGTGAGGCCAGGAGAGAGAGAGAGATGTGAGGCCTGAAGGCAGAGAGGAGAAAGATGTGTGGCCTGGAGGGAGAGAGGAGAGAGATGTGAGGCCTGGAGGGAGAGAGGAGAGAGATATGACGCCTGGAGTGAGAGAGATGTGAGGCCTGGAGGCAGAGAGGAGAAAGATGTGTGGCCTGGAGGCAGAGAGGAGAGAGATGTGAGGCCTGGAGGGAGAGAGGAGAGAAATGTGAGGTCTGGAGGGAGAGAGGAGAGAGATGTGAGGCCTGGAGTGAGAGAGATGTGAGGCCAGGAGGGAGAGAGGAGAGAAATGTGAGGCCTGGAGGGAGAGAGGAGAGAGATGTGAGGCCAGGAGAGAGAGAGGAGAGAGATGTGAAGCCTGGAGGGAGAGAGATGTGAGGCCTGGAGGGAGAGAGGAGAGAGATGTGAGGCCAGGAGAGAGAGAGGAGAGAAATGTGAGGCCTGGAGGGAGAGAGGAGAGAGATGTGAGGCCTGGAGTGAGAGAGATGTGAGGCCAGGAGGGAGAGAGGAGAGAGATGTGAGGCCTGGAGGGAGAGAGAGGTGAGGCCAGGAGGGAGAGAGATGTGAGGCCTGAAGGGAGGCAGGAGAGAGATGTGAGACCTGGAGGGAGAGAGGAGAGAGATGTGAGGCCAAGAAGGAGAGAGAGGAGAGAGATGTGAGGCCTGGAGGGAGAGAGAGGTGAGGCCAGGAGGGAGAGAGATGTGAGGCCTGAAGGGAGGCAGGAGAGAGAGGAGAGGCCAGGAGGGAGAGATGTGAGGCCTGGAGGGAGAGAGGAGAGGCATGTGAGACTTGGAGGGAGAGAGGAGAGAGATGTGAGGCCAGGAGGGAGAGAGGAGAGAGATATGAGGCCTGGAGGGAGAGAGGAGAGAGATGTGAGGCCTGGAGTGAGAGATGTGAGGCCAGGAGGGAGAGAGGAGAGAGATGTGAGGCCTGGAGGGAGAGAGATGTGAGGCCTGAAGGGAGGCAGGAGAGAGATGTGAGACCTGGAGGGAGAGAGGAGAGAGATGTGAGGCCAGGAGGGAGAGAGGAGAGAGATGTGAGGCCTGGAGGGAGAGAGAGGTGAGGCCAGGAGGGAGAGAGATGTGAGGCCTGAAGGGAGGCAGGAGAGAGAAGTGAGGCCAGGAGGGAGAGATGTGAGGCCTGGAGGGAGAGATGTGAGGCCTGGAGGGAGAGAGGAGAGGCATGTGAGACCTGGAGGGAGAGAGGAGAGAGATGTGAAGCCAGGAGGGAGAAAGGAGAGAGATATGAGGCCTGGAGGGAGAGAGGAGAGAGATGTGAGGCCAGGAGGGAGAGAGATGTGAGGCCAGGAGGGAGAGAGGAGAGAGATGTGAGGCCTGGAGGGAGAAAGAGGTGAGGCCAGGAGGGAGAGAGGAGGGAGATGTGAGGCCTGAAGGGAGGCAGGAGAGAGATGTGAGGCCAGGAGGGAGAAATGTGAGGCCTGGAGGGAGAGAGGAGAGGGATGTGAGGCCTGGAGGGAGAGAGGAGAGAGATGTGAGGCCTGGAGGGAGAGAGGAGAGAGATGTGAGGCCTGAAGGAAAAGAGGAGAGGGATATGGGGCCTGAAGGGAGAGACAAGAGAGATGTGAGGCCTGAAGGGAGAGAGGAGAGAGATGTGAGGCCTGGAGGGAGAGAGGAGAGAGATGTGAGGCCAGGAGGGAAAGAGGAGAGGGATTTGAGGCCTGGAGGGAGAGAGGAGAGAGATGTGAGGCGTAGAGGGAGAGAGGAGAGGGATATGAGGCCTGAAGGGAGAGACAAGAGAGATGTGAGGCCTGAAGGGAGACAGGAGAGAGATGTGAGGCCTGGAGAGAGAGAGGAGAGATTTGAGAGGCCTGGCGGAAGAGAGGAGAGAGATGTAAGGCCCGGAGGGAGAGAAGAGAGAGATGTAAGGCCTGAGGGAGAGAGGAGAGAGATGTGAGGCCTGGGGGGGAGAGAGGAGAGAGATGTGAGGCCTGGAGGGGGAGAGGAGAGAGATGTGAGGCCTGGAGGGAGAGAGGAGAGAGATGTGAGGCCTGGAGGGAGCGAGATGTGAGGTCTGGAGGGAGAGAGGAGCGAGATGTGAGGCCTGGAGGGAGAGAGGAGAGGGATGTGAGGCCTGGAGGGAGAGAGATGTGAGGCCTGAAGGGAGGGAGCAGAGAGATGTGAGGCCAAGAGGAAGAGATGTGAGGCCTGGAGGGAGAGAGATGTAAGACCTGGAGGGAGAGAGGAATGAGGCCAGGAGGGAGGAAGAGAGGAGACAAAAGGCCTGAGAGAGAGAGGAGAGAGATGTGAGGCCTGGAGGGAGAGAGATGTGAGACCTGGAGGGAGAGAGGAATGAGGCCAGGAGGGAGGGAGGAGGGAAGCCTGGAGGAAGAGAGGAGACAAAAGGCCTGGAGGGATAGAGGAGAGAGATGTGAGGCCTGGAGGGAGAGAAGAGAGAGGTGAGGTCTGGAGGGAGAGAGGAGAGAGATGTGAGGCCTGGAGGGAGAGAGTAGAGAGATGTGAGGCCTGAGGGAGAGAGGAGAGAGATGTGAGGCCTGGATGGAGAGAGGAGAGAGACTAGAGGCCAGGAGAGAGAGAGGACAGAGACTAGAGGCCAGGAGGGAGAGAGGAGAGAGATGTGAGGCCTGGAGGAAAAGAGGACAGAGACTAGAGGCCAGGAGGGAGAGAGATGTGAGGCCTGGAGGGAAAGAGGAGAGAGATGTGAGGCCTGGAGGGAGAGAGGAGAGAGATGTGAGGCCTGGAGGGAGAGAGAGGAGAGAGATGTGAGGACTGGAGGGGAGAGGAGAGATATGTGAGGCCTGGAGGGAGAGAGGAGAGAGATGTGAAGCCTGGAGGGAGCGAGATGTGAGGCCTGGAGGGAGAGAGGAGCGAGATATGAGGCCTGGAGGGAGAGAGGAGAGAGATGTGAGGCCTGGAGTGAGAGAGGAGAGAGATGTGAGGCCTGGAGGGAGAGAGGAGAGAGATGTGAGGCCTGGAGGGAGAGAGAGGAGAGAGATGTGAGGACTGGAGGGGAGAGGAGAGATATGTGAGGCCTGGAGGGAGAGAGGAGAGAGATGTGAAGCCTGGAGGGAGCGAGATGTGAGGCCTGGAGGGAGAGAGGAGCGAGATATGAGGCCTGGAGGGAGAGAGGAGAGAGATGTGAGGCCTGGAGGGAGAGAGGAGAGGGATGTGAGGCAAGGAGGGAAAGATTTGAGGCCTGGAGGGAGAGAGGAGAGCGATGTGAAGCCTGGAGGGAGAGAAGAGAGAGATGTGAGGCCTGAAGGGAGAGAGATGTGAGGCCTGAGGGAGAGAGGAGAGAGATGTGAGGCCTGGAGGGAGAGAGATGTGAGGCCTGGAAGGAGAGAGGAATGAGGCCAGGAGGGAGAGAGGAGAGAGATGTGAGGCCTGGAGGGAGAGAGGAGAGAGATGTGAGGCAAGGAGGGAGAGAGGAGAGAGATGTGAGGCCTGGAGGGAGAGAGGAGAGAGATGTGAGGCCTGGAAGGAGAGAGATGTGAGGCCAGGAGTGAGAGAGGAGAGAGATGTGAGGCCTGGAGGGAGAGAGGAGAGAGATGTGAGGCCAGGAGGGAGAGAGGACAGGGATATGAGGCCTGAAGGGAGAGACAAGAGAGATGTGAAGTATGAAGGGAGAGAGGAGAGAGATGTGAGGCCTGGAGGGAGAGAGGAGAGAGATGTGAGACCTGAAGGGAGAGACGAGAGAGATTTGAGGCCTGAAGGGAGAGAGGAGAGAGATGTGAGGAATGGAGGGAGAAAGGAGAGAGATGTGAGGCCTGGAGGGAGAGAGGAGAGAGATGTGAGGCCTGGAGTGAGAGAGATGTGAGGCCAGGAGGAAGAGAGGAGAGAAATGTGAGGCCTGGAGGGAGAGAGGAGAGAGATGTGAGGCCAGGAGAGAGAGAGGAGAGAGATGTGAGGCCTGGAGGGAGAGAGGAGAGAGATGTGAGGCCAGGAGAAAGAGAGAGATGTGAGGCCTGAAGGCAGAGAGGAGAAAGATGTGTGGCCTGGAGGGAGAGAGGAGAGAGATGTGAGGCCTGGAGGGAGAGAGGAGAGAGATATGACGCCTGGAGTGAGAGAGATGTGAGGCCTGGAGGCAGAGAGGAGAAAGATGTGTGGCCTGGAGGGAGAGAGGAGAGAGATGTGAGGCCTGGAGGGAGAGAGGAGAGAAATGTGAGGTCTGGAGGGAGAGAGGAGAGAGATGTGCGGCCTGGAGTGAGAGAGATGTGAGGCCAGGAGGGAGAGAGGAGAGAAATGTGAGGCCTGGAGGGAGAGAGGAGAGAGATGTGAGGCCAGGAGAGAGAGAGGAGAGAGATGTGAAGCCTGGAGGGAGAGAGATGTGAGGCCTGGAGGGAGAGAGGAGAGAGATGTGAGGCCAGGAGAGAGAGAGGAGAGAAATGTGAGGCCTGGAGGGAGAGAGGAGAGAGATGTGAGGCCTGGAGTGAGAGAGATGTGAGGCCAGGAGGGAGAGAGGAGAGAGATGTGAGGCCTGGAGGGAGAGAGAGGTGAGGCCAGGAGGGAGAGAGATGTGAGGCCTGAAGGGAGGCAGGAGAGAGATGAGAGGCCAGGAGGGAGAGATGTGAGGCCTGGAGGGAGAGAGGAGAGAGATGTGAGGCAAGAAGGAGAGAGAGGAGAGAGATGTGAGGCCTGGAGGGAGAGAGAGGTGAGGCCAGGAGGGAGAGAGATGTGAGGCCTGAAGGGAGGCAGGAGAGAGATGAGAGGCCAGGAGGGAGAGATGTGAGGCCTGGAGGGAGAGAGGAGAGGCATGTGAGACCTGGAGGGAGAGAGGAGAGAGATGTGAGGCCTGGAGGGAGAGAGGAGAGAGATGTGAGGCCAGGAGAGAGAGAGGAGAGAGATGTGAGGCCTGGAGGGAGAGAGGAGAGAGATGTGAGGCCAGGAGAAAGAGAGAGATGTGAGGCCTGAAGGCAGAGAGGAGAAAGATGTGTGGCCTGGAGGGAGAGAGGAGAGAGATGTGAGGCCTGGAGGGAGAGAGGAGAGAGATATGACGCCTGGAGTGAGAGAGATGTGAGGCCTGGAGGCAGAGAGGAGAAAGATGTGTGGCCTGGAGGGAGAGAGGAGAGAGATGTGAGGTCTGGAGGGAGAGAGGAGAGAGATGTGCGGCCTGGAGTGAGAGAGATGTGAGGCCAGGAGGGAGAGAGGAGAGAAATGTGAGGCCTGGAGGGAGAGAGGAGAGAGATGTGAGGCCAGGAGAGAGAGAGGAGAGAGATATGACGCCTGGAGTGAGAGAGATGTGAGGCCTGGAGGCAGAGAGGAGAAAGATGTGTGGCCTGGAGGGAGAGAGGAGAGAAATGTGAGGTCTGGAGGGAGAGAGGAGAGAGATGTGCGGCCTGGAGTGAGAGAGATGTGAGGCCAGGAGGGAGAGAGGAGAGAAATGTGAGGCCTGGAGGGAGAGAGGAGAGAGATGTGAGGCCAGGAGAGAGAGAGGAGAGAGATGTGAAGCCTGGAGGGAGAGAGATGTGAGGCCTGGAGGGAGAGAGGAGAGAGATGTGAGGCCAGGAGAGAGAGAGGAGAGAAATGTGAGGCCTGGAGGGAGAGAGGAGAGAGATGTGAGGCCTGGAGTGAGAGAGATGTGAGGCCAGGAGGGAGATAGGAGAGAGATGTGAGGCCTGGAGGGAGAGAGAGGTGAGGCCAGGAGGGAGAGAGATGTGAGGCCTGAAGGGAGGCAGGAGAGAGATGTGAGACCTGGAGGGAGAGAGGAGAGAGATGTGAGGCCAAGAAGGAGAGAGAGGAGAGAGATGTGAGGCCTGGAGGGAGAGAGAGGTGAGGCCAGGAGGGAGAGAGATGTGAGGCCTGAAGGGAGGCAGGAGAGAGATGAGAGGCCAGGAGGGAGAGATGTGAGGCCTGGAGGGAGAGAGGAGAGGCATGTGAGACCTGGAGGGAGAGAGGAGAGAGATGTGAGGCCAGGAGGGAGAGAGGAGAGAGATATGAGGCCTGGAGGGAGAGAGGAGAGAGATGTGAGGCCTGGAGTGAGAGATGTGAGGCCAGGAGGGAGAGAGGAGAGAGATGTGAGGCCTGGAGGGAGAGAGATGTGAGGCCTGAAGGGAGGCAGGAGAGAGATGTGAGACCTGGAGGGAGAGAGGAGAGAGATGTGAGGCCAGGAGGGAGAGAGGAGAGAGATGTGAGGCCTGGAGGGAGAGAGAGGTTAGGCCAGGAGGGAGAGAGATGTGAGGCCTGAAGGGAGGCAGGAGAGAGAAGTGAGGCCAGGAGGGAGAGATGTGAGGCCTGGAGGGAGAGATGTGAGGCCTGGAGGGAGAGAGGAGAGGCATGTGAGACCTGGAGGGAGAGAGGAGAGAGATGTGAAGCCAGGAGGGAGAAAGGAGAGAGATATGAGGCCTGGAGGGAGAGAGGAGAGAGATGTGAGGCCAGGAGGGAGAGAGATGTGAGGCCAGGAGGGAGAGAGGAGGGAGATGTGAGGCCTGAAGGGAGGCAGGAGAGAGATGTGAGGCCAGGAGGGAGAAATGTGAGGCCTGGAGGGAGAGAGGAGAGGGATGTGAGGCCTGGAGGGAGAGAGGAGAGAGATGTGAGGCCTGGAGGGAGAGAGGAGAGAGATGTGAGGCCTGGAGGGAGAGAGGAGAGAGATGTGAAGCCAGGAGGGAGAAAGGAGAGAGATATGAGGCCTGGAGGGAGAGAGATGTGAGGCCAGGAGGGAGAGAGGAGAGAGATGTGAGGCCTGTAAGGAGAGATGAGAGAGATGTGAGGCCTGGAGGGAGAGAGGAGAGGGATGTGAGGCCTGGAGGGAGAGAGGAGAGGGATGTGAGGCCTGGAGGGAGAGAGATGTGAAGCCTGAAGGGAGGGAGGAGAGAGATGTGAGGCCAGGAGGAAGAGATGTGAGGCCTGGAGGGAGAGAGATGTGAGACCTGGAGGGAGAGAGGAGAGAGATGTGAGGCCTGGAGGGAGAGAGGAGACAAAAGGCCTGAGAGAGAGAGGAGAGAGATGTGAGGCCTGGAGGGAGAGAGATGTGAGGCCAGGAGGGAGGGAGGAGGGAGGCCTGGAGGAAGAGAGGAGACAAAAGGCCTGGAGGGATAGAGGAGAGAGATGTGAGGCCTGGAGGGAGAGAAGAGAGAGGTGAGGTCTGGAGGGAGAGAGGAGAGAGATGTGAGGCCTGGAGGGAGAGAGTAGAGAGATGTGAGGCCTGAGGGAGAGAGGAGAGAGATGTGAGGCCTGGATGGAGAGAGGAGAGAGACTAGAGGCCAGGAGAGAGAGAGGACAGAGACTAGAGGCCAGGAGGGAGAGAGGAGAGAGATGTGAGGCCTGGAGGAAAAGAGGAGAGAGATGTGAGGCCTGGAGGGAGAGAGGAGAGAGATGTCAGGCTAGAGGGAGAGAGGAGAGAGATGTGAGGACTGGAGGGAGAGAGGTGAGAGATGTGAGGCCTGGAGGGAGAGAGCAGAGAGATGTCAGGCTAGAGGGAGAGAGGAGAGAGATGTGAGGCCTGGAGGGAGAGAGGTGAGAGATGTGAGGCCTGGAGGGAGAGAGCAGAGAGATGTGAGGCCTGGAGGGAGAGAGATGTGAGTACTGGAGGGAGAGAGGAGAGAGATGTGAGGCCTGGAGTGAGAGAGGAGAGAGATGTGAGGCCTGGAGGGAAAGAGTAGAGGGATGTGAAGCCTGGAGGGAGAGAGGAGAGAGATGTGAGGCCTGGAGGGAGAGAGGAGAGAGATGTGAGGCCTGGAGGGAGAGAGGAGAGAGATGTGAGGCCTGGAGGGAGAGAGAGGAGAGAGATGTAAGGACTGGAGGGGAGAGGAGAGATATGTGAGGCCTGGAGGGAGAGAGGAGAGAGATGTGAAGCCTGGGGGGAGCGAGATGTGAGGCCTGGAGGAAGAGAGGAGCGAGATGTGAGGCCTGGAGGGAGAGAGGAAAGAGATGTGAGGCCTGGAGGGAGAGAGGAGAGAGATGTGAGGCCTGGAGGGAGAGAGGAGAGGGATGTGAGGCCTGGAGGGAGAGAGATGTGAGGCCTGGAGGGAGAGAGGAGAGGGATGTGAGGCCTGGAGGGAGAGAGATGTGAGGCCTGAAGGGAGGGAGGAGAGAGATGTGAGGCAAGGAGGGAAAGATTTGAGGCCTGGAGGGAGAGAAGAGAGAGATGTGAGGCCTGGAGGGAGAGAGATGTGAGGCCTGAGGGAGAGAGGAGAGAGATGTGAGGCCTGGAGGGAGAGAGATGTGAGGCCTGGAGGGAGAGAGGAGAGGCATGTGAGACCTGGAGGGAGAGAGGAGAGAGATGTGAGGCCAGGAGGGAGAGAGGAGAGAGATATGAGGCCTGGAGGGAGAGAGGAGAGAGATGTGAGGCCTGGAGTGAGAGAGATGTGAGGCCTGGAGTGAGAGAGATGTGAGGCCAGGAGGGAGAGAGGAGAGAGATGTGAGGCCTGGAGGGAGAGAGATGTGAGGCCTGAAGGGAGGCAGGAGAAAGATGTGAGACCTGGAGGGAGAGAGGAGAGAGATGTGAGGCCAGGAGGGAGAGAGGAGAGAGATGTGAGGCCAGGAGGGAGAGAGGAGAGAGATGTGAGGCCTGGAGGGAGAGAGAGGTGAGGCCAGGAGGGAGAGAGATGTGAGGCCTGAAGGGAGGCAGGAGAGAGAAGTGAGGCCAGGAGGGAGAGATGTGAGGCCTGGAGGGAGAGAGGAGAGGCATGTGAGACCTGGAGGGAGAGAGGAGAGAGATGTGAAGCCAGGAGGGAGAAAGGAGAGAGATATGAGGCCTGGAGGGAGAGAGGAGAGAGATGTGAGGCCAGGAGGGAGAGAGATGTGAGGCCAGGAGGGAGAGAGGAGAGAGATGTGAGGCCTGGAGGGAGAGAGAGGTGAGGCCAGGAGGGAGAGAGGAGGGAGATGTGAGGCCTGAAGGGAGGCAGGAGAGAGATGTGAGGCCTGGAGGGAGAGAGGAGCGAGATGTGAGGCCTGGAGGGAGAGAGGAAAGAGATGTGAGGCCTGGAGGGAGAGAGATATGAGGCCTGGAGGGAGAGAGGAGAGGGATGTGAGGCCTGGAGGGAGAGAGATGTGAGGCCTGAAGGGAGGGAGGAGAGAGATGTGAGGCAAGGAGGGAAAGATTTGAGGCCTGGAGGGAGAGAAGAGAGAGATGTGAGGCCTGGAGGGAGAGAGAGGTGAGGCCAGGAGGGAGAGAGATGTGAGGCCTGAAGGGAGGCAGGAGAGAGATGTGAGACCTGGAGGGAGAGAGGAGAGAGATGTGAGGCCAAGAAGGAGAGAGAGGAGAGAGATGTGAGGCCTGGAGGGAGAGAGAGGTGAGGCCAGGAGGGAGAGAGATGTGAGGCCTGAAGGGAGGCAGGAGAGAGATGAGAGGCCAGGAGGGAGAGATGTGAGGCCTGGAGGGAGAGAGGAGAGGCATGTGAGACCTGGAGGGAGAGAGGAGAGAGATGTGAGGCCAGGAGGGAGAGAGGAGAGAGATATGAGGCCTGGAGGGAGAGAGGAGAGAGATGTGAGGCCTGGAGTGAGAGATGTGAGGCCAGGAGGGAGAGAGGAGAGAGATGTGAGGCCTGGAGGGAGAGAGATGTGAGGCCTGAAGGGAGGCAGGAGAGAGATGTGAGACCTGGAGGGAGAGAGGAGAGAGATGTGAGGCCAGGAGGGAGAGAGGAGAGAGATGTGAGGCCTGGAGGGAGAGAGAGGTGAGGCCAGGAGGGAGAGAGATGTGAGGCCTGAAGGGAGGCAGGAGAGAGAAGTGAGGCCAGGAGGGAGAGATGTGAGGCCTGGAGGGAGAGATGTGAGGCCTGGAGGGAGAGAGGAGAGGCATGTGAGACCTGGAGGGAGAGAGGAGAGAGATGTGAAGCCAGGAGGGAGAAAGGAGAGAGATATGAGGCCTGGAGGGAGAGAGGAGAGAGATGTGAGGCCAGGAGGGAGAGAGATGTGAGGCCAGGAGGGAGAGAGGAGGGAGATGTGAGGCCTGAAGGGAGGCAGGAGAGAGATGTGAGGCCAGGAGGGAGAAATGTGAGGCCTGGAGGGAGAGAGGAGAGAGATGTGAGGCCTGGAGGGAGAGAGGAGAGAGATGTGAGGCCTGGAGGGAGAGAGGAGAGAGATGTGAGGCCTGGAGGGAGAGAGGAGAGAGATGTGAAGCCAGGAGGGAGAAAGGAGAGAGATATGAGGCCTGGAGGGAGAGAGATGTGAGGCCAGGAGGGAGAGAGGAGAGGGATGTGAGGCCTGGAGGGAGAGAGGAGAGGGATGTGAGGCCTGGAGGGAGAGAGATGTGAAGCCTGAAGGGAGGGAGGAGAGAGATGTGAGGCCAGGAGGAAGAGATGTGAGGCCTGGAGGGAGAGAGGAGAGGGATGTGAGGCCTGGAGGGAGAGAGGAGAGGGATGTGAGGCCTGGAGGGAGAGAGATGTGAAGCCTGAAGGGAGGGAGGAGAGAGATGTGAGGCCAGGAGGAAGAGATGTGAGGCCTGGAGGGAGAGAGATGTGAGACCTGGAGGGAGAGAGGAGAGAGATGTGAGGCCTGGAGGGAGAGAGGAGACAAAAGGCCTGAGAGAGAGAGGAGAGAGATGTGAGGCCTGGAGGGAGAGAGATGTGAGGCCAGGAGGGAGGGAGGAGGGAGGCCTGGAGGAAGAGAGGAGACAAAAGGCCTGGAGGGATAGAGGAGAGAGATGTGAGGCCTGGAGGGAGAGAAGAGAGAGGTGAGGTCTGGAGGGAGAGAGGAGAGAGATGTGAGGCCTGGAGGGAGAGAGTAGAGAGATGTGAGGCCTGAGGGAGAGAGGAGAGAGATGTGAGGCCTGGATGGAGAGAGGAGAGAGACTAGAGGCCAGGAGAGAGAGAGGACAGAGACTAGAGGCCAGGAGGGAGAGAGGAGAGAGATGTGAGGCCTGGAGGAAAAGAGGAGAGAGATGTGAGGCCTGGAGGGAGAGAGGAGAGAGATGTCAGGCTAGAGGGAGAGAGGAGAGAGATGTGAGGACTGGAGGGAGAGAGGTGAGAGATGTGAGGCCTGGAGGGAGAGAGCAGAGAGATGTCAGGCTAGAGGGAGAGAGGAGAGAGATGTGAGGCCTGGAGGGAGAGAGGTGAGAGATGTGAGGCCTGGAGGGAGAGAGCAGAGAGATGTGAGGCCTGGAGGGAGAGAGCAGAGAGATGTGAGGCCTGGAGTGAGAGAGATGTGAGGCCAGGAGGGAGAGAGGAGAGAAATGTGAGGCCTGGAGGGAGAGAGGAGAGAGATGTGAGGCCAGGAGAGAGAGAGGAGAGAGATGTGAAGCCTGGAGGGAGAGAGATGTGAGGCCTGGAGGGAGAGAGGAGAGAGATGTGAGGCCAGGAGAGAGAGAGGAGAGAAATGTGAGGCCTGGAGGGAGAGAGGAGAGAGATGTGAGGCCTGGAGTGAGAGAGATGTGAGGCCAGGAGGGAGATAGGAGAGAGATGTGAGGCCTGGAGGGAGAGAGAGGTGAGGCCAGGAGGGAGAGAGATGTGAGGCCTGAAGGGAGGCAGGAGAGAGATGTGAGACCTGGAGGGAGAGAGGAGAGAGATGTGAGGCCAAGAAGGAGAGAGAGGAGAGAGATGTGAGGCCTGGAGGGAGAGAGAGGTGAGGCCAGGAGGGAGAGAGATGTGAGGCCTGAAGGGAGGCAGGAGAGAGATGAGAGGCCAGGAGGGAGAGATGTGAGGCCTGGAGGGAGAGAGGAGAGGCATGTGAGACCTGGAGGGAGAGAGGAGAGAGATGTGAGGCCAGGAGGGAGAGAGGAGAGAGATATGAGGCCTGGAGGGAGAGAGGAGAGAGATGTGAGGCCTGGAGTGAGAGATGTGAGGCCAGGAGGGAGAGAGGAGAGAGATGTGAGGCCTGGAGGGAGAGAGATGTGAGGCCTGAAGGGAGGCAGGAGAGAGATGTGAGACCTGGAGGGAGAGAGGAGAGAGATGTGAGGCCAGGAGGGAGAGAGGAGAGAGATGTGAGGCCTGGAGGGAGAGAGAGGTTAGGCCAGGAGGGAGAGAGATGTGAGGCCTGAAGGGAGGCAGGAGAGAGAAGTGAGGCCAGGAGGGAGAGATGTGAGGCCTGGAGGGAGAGATGTGAGGCCTGGAGGGAGAGAGGAGAGGCATGTGAGACCTGGAGGGAGAGAGGAGAGAGATGTGAAGCCAGGAGGGAGAAAGGAGAGAGATATGAGGCCTGGAGGGAGAGAGGAGAGAGATGTGAGGCCAGGAGGG
Organism: Leptodactylus fuscus; assembly: GCF_031893055.1. NCBI lineage: Eukaryota > Metazoa > Chordata > Amphibia > Anura > Leptodactylidae > Leptodactylus > Leptodactylus fuscus. The sequence goes on from NW_027440403.1 coordinate 98,432, forward strand.
AGAGAGATGTGAGGCCAGGAGGGAGAGAGGAGGGAGATGTGAGGCCTGAAGGGAGGCAGGAGAGAGATGTGAGGCCAGGAGGGAGAAATGTGAGGCCTGGAGGGAGAGAGGAGAGGGATGTGAGGCCTGGAGGGAGAGAGGAGAGAGATGTGAGGCCTGGAGGGAGAGAGGAGAGAGATGTGAGGCCTGGAGGGAGAGAGGAGAGAGATGTGAAGCCAGGAGGGAGAAAGGAGAGAGATATGAGGCCTGGAGGGAGAGAGATGTGAGGCCAGGAGGGAGAGAGGAGAGAGATGTGAGGCCTGTAAGGAGAGATGAGAGAGATGTGAGGCCTGGAGGGAGAGAGGAGAGGGATGTGAGGCCTGGAGGGAGAGAGGAGAGGGATGTGAGGCCTGGAGGGAGAGAGATGTGAAGCCTGAAGGGAGGGAGGAGAGAGATGTGAGGCCAGGAGGAAGAGATGTGAGGCCTGGAGGGAGAGAGATGTGAGACCTGGAGGGAGAGAGGAGAGAGATGTGAGGCCTGGAGGGAGAGAGGAGACAAAAGGCCTGAGAGAGAGAGGAGAGAGATGTGAGGCCTGGAGGGAGAGAGATGTGAGGCCAGGAGGGAGGGAGGAGGGAGGCCTGGAGGAAGAGAGGAGACAAAAGGCCTGGAGGGATAGAGGAGAGAGATGTGAGGCCTGGAGGGAGAGAAGAGAGAGGTGAGGTCTGGAGGGAGAGAGGAGAGAGATGTGAGGCCTGGAGGGAGAGAGTAGAGAGATGTGAGGCCTGAGGGAGAGAGGAGAGAGATGTGAGGCCTGGATGGAGAGAGGAGAGAGACTAGAGGCCAGGAGAGAGAGAGGACAGAGACTAGAGGCCAGGAGGGAGAGAGGAGAGAGATGTGAGGCCTGGAGGAAAAGAGGAGAGAGATGTGAGGCCTGGAGGGAGAGAGGAGAGAGATGTCAGGCTAGAGGGAGAGAGGAGAGAGATGTGAGGACTGGAGGGAGAGAGGTGAGAGATGTGAGGCCTGGAGGGAGAGAGCAGAGAGATGTCAGGCTAGAGGGAGAGAGGAGAGAGATGTGAGGCCTGGAGGGAGAGAGGTGAGAGATGTGAGGCCTGGAGGGAGAGAGCAGAGAGATGTGAGGCCTGGAGGGAGAGAGATGTGAGTACTGGAGGGAGAGAGGAGAGAGATGTGAGGCCTGGAGTGAGAGAGGAGAGAGATGTGAGGCCTGGAGGGAAAGAGTAGAGGGATGTGAAGCCTGGAGGGAGAGAGGAGAGAGATGTGAGGCCTGGAGGGAGAGAGGAGAGAGATGTGAGGCCTGGAGGGAGAGAGGAGAGAGATGTGAGGCCTGGAGGGAGAGAGAGGAGAGAGATGTAAGGACTGGAGGGGAGAGGAGAGATATGTGAGGCCTGGAGGGAGAGAGGAGAGAGATGTGAAGCCTGGGGGGAGCGAGATGTGAGGCCTGGAGGAAGAGAGGAGCGAGATGTGAGGCCTGGAGGGAGAGAGGAAAGAGATGTGAGGCCTGGAGGGAGAGAGGAGAGAGATGTGAGGCCTGGAGGGAGAGAGGAGAGGGATGTGAGGCCTGGAGGGAGAGAGATGTGAGGCCTGGAGGGAGAGAGGAGAGGGATGTGAGGCCTGGAGGGAGAGAGATGTGAGGCCTGAAGGGAGGGAGGAGAGAGATGTGAGGCAAGGAGGGAAAGATTTGAGGCCTGGAGGGAGAGAAGAGAGAGATGTGAGGCCTGGAGGGAGAGAGATGTGAGGCCTGAGGGAGAGAGGAGAGAGATGTGAGGCCTGGAGGGAGAGAGATGTGAGGCCTGGAGGGAGAGAGGAGAGGCATGTGAGACCTGGAGGGAGAGAGGAGAGAGATGTGAGGCCAGGAGGGAGAGAGGAGAGAGATATGAGGCCTGGAGGGAGAGAGGAGAGAGATGTGAGGCCTGGAGTGAGAGAGATGTGAGGCCTGGAGTGAGAGAGATGTGAGGCCAGGAGGGAGAGAGGAGAGAGATGTGAGGCCTGGAGGGAGAGAGATGTGAGGCCTGAAGGGAGGCAGGAGAAAGATGTGAGACCTGGAGGGAGAGAGGAGAGAGATGTGAGGCCAGGAGGGAGAGAGGAGAGAGATGTGAGGCCAGGAGGGAGAGAGGAGAGAGATGTGAGGCCTGGAGGGAGAGAGAGGTGAGGCCAGGAGGGAGAGAGATGTGAGGCCTGAAGGGAGGCAGGAGAGAGAAGTGAGGCCAGGAGGGAGAGATGTGAGGCCTGGAGGGAGAGAGGAGAGGCATGTGAGACCTGGAGGGAGAGAGGAGAGAGATGTGAAGCCAGGAGGGAGAAAGGAGAGAGATATGAGGCCTGGAGGGAGAGAGGAGAGAGATGTGAGGCCAGGAGGGAGAGAGATGTGAGGCCAGGAGGGAGAGAGGAGAGAGATGTGAGGCCTGGAGGGAGAGAGAGGTGAGGCCAGGAGGGAGAGAGGAGGGAGATGTGAGGCCTGAAGGGAGGCAGGAGAGAGATGTGAGGCCTGGAGGGAGAGAGGAGCGAGATGTGAGGCCTGGAGGGAGAGAGGAAAGAGATGTGAGGCCTGGAGGGAGAGAGATATGAGGCCTGGAGGGAGAGAGGAGAGGGATGTGAGGCCTGGAGGGAGAGAGATGTGAGGCCTGAAGGGAGGGAGGAGAGAGATGTGAGGCAAGGAGGGAAAGATTTGAGGCCTGGAGGGAGAGAAGAGAGAGATGTGAGGCCTGGAGGGAGAGAGAGGTGAGGCCAGGAGGGAGAGAGATGTGAGGCCTGAAGGGAGGCAGGAGAGAGATGTGAGACCTGGAGGGAGAGAGGAGAGAGATGTGAGGCCAAGAAGGAGAGAGAGGAGAGAGATGTGAGGCCTGGAGGGAGAGAGAGGTGAGGCCAGGAGGGAGAGAGATGTGAGGCCTGAAGGGAGGCAGGAGAGAGATGAGAGGCCAGGAGGGAGAGATGTGAGGCCTGGAGGGAGAGAGGAGAGGCATGTGAGACCTGGAGGGAGAGAGGAGAGAGATGTGAGGCCAGGAGGGAGAGAGGAGAGAGATATGAGGCCTGGAGGGAGAGAGGAGAGAGATGTGAGGCCTGGAGTGAGAGATGTGAGGCCAGGAGGGAGAGAGGAGAGAGATGTGAGGCCTGGAGGGAGAGAGATGTGAGGCCTGAAGGGAGGCAGGAGAGAGATGTGAGACCTGGAGGGAGAGAGGAGAGAGATGTGAGGCCAGGAGGGAGAGAGGAGAGAGATGTGAGGCCTGGAGGGAGAGAGAGGTGAGGCCAGGAGGGAGAGAGATGTGAGGCCTGAAGGGAGGCAGGAGAGAGAAGTGAGGCCAGGAGGGAGAGATGTGAGGCCTGGAGGGAGAGATGTGAGGCCTGGAGGGAGAGAGGAGAGGCATGTGAGACCTGGAGGGAGAGAGGAGAGAGATGTGAAGCCAGGAGGGAGAAAGGAGAGAGATATGAGGCCTGGAGGGAGAGAGGAGAGAGATGTGAGGCCAGGAGGGAGAGAGATGTGAGGCCAGGAGGGAGAGAGGAGGGAGATGTGAGGCCTGAAGGGAGGCAGGAGAGAGATGTGAGGCCAGGAGGGAGAAATGTGAGGCCTGGAGGGAGAGAGGAGAGGGATGTGAGGCCTGGAGGGAGAGAGGAGAGAGATGTGAGGCCTGGAGGGAGAGAGGAGAGAGATGTGAGGCCTGGAGGGAGAGAGGAGAGAGATGTGAAGCCAGGAGGGAGAAAGGAGAGAGATATGAGGCCTGGAGGGAGAGAGATGTGAGGCCAGGAGGGAGAGAGGAGAGGGATGTGAGGCCTGGAGGGAGAGAGGAGAGGGATGTGAGGCCTGGAGGGAGAGAGATGTGAAGCCTGAAGGGAGGGAGGAGAGAGATGTGAGGCCAGGAGGAAGAGATGTGAGGCCTGGAGGGAGAGAGGAGAGGGATGTGAGGCCTGGAGGGAGAGAGGAGAGGGATGTGAGGCCTGGAGGGAGAGAGATGTGAAGCCTGAAGGGAGGGAGGAGAGAGATGTGAGGCCAGGAGGAAGAGATGTGAGGCCTGGAGGGAGAGAGATGTGAGACCTGGAGGGAGAGAGGAGAGATATGTGAGGCCTGGAGGGAGAGAGGAGACAAAAGGCCTGAGAGAGAGAGGAGAGAGATGTGAGGCCTGGAGGGAGAGAGATGTGAGGCCAGGAGGGAGGGAGGAGGGAGGCCTGGAGGAAGAGAGGAGACAAAAGGCCTGGAGGGATAGAGGAGAGAGATGTGAGGCCTGGAGGGAGAGAAGAGAGAGGTGAGGTCTGGAGGGAGAGAGGAGAGAGATGTGAGGCCTGGAGGGAGAGAGTAGAGAGATGTGAGGCCTGAGGGAGAGAGGAGAGAGATGTGAGGCCTGGATGGAGAGAGGAGAGAGACTAGAGGCCAGGAGAGAGAGAGGACAGAGACTAGAGGCCAGGAGGGAGAGAGGAGAGAGATGTGAGGCCTGGAGGAAAAGAGGAGAGAGATGTGAGGCCTGGAGGGAGAGAGGAGAGAGATGTCAGGCTAGAGGGAGAGAGGAGAGAGATGTGAGGACTGGAGGGAGAGAGGTGAGAGATGTGAGGCCTGGAGGGAGAGAGCAGAGAGATGTCAGGCTAGAGGGAGAGAGGAGAGAGATGTGAGGCCTGGAGGGAGAGAGGTGAGAGATGTGAGGCCTGGAGGGAGAGAGCAGAGAGATGTGAGGCCTGGAGGGAGAGAGATGTGAGTACTGGAGGGAGAGAGGAGAGAGATGTGAGGCCTGGAGTGAGAGAGGAGAGAGATGTGAGGCCTGGAGGGAGAGAGGAGAGAGATGTGAGGCCTGGAGGGAGAGAGGAGAGAGATGTAAGGACTGGAGGGGAGAGGAGAGATATGTGAGGCCTGGAGGGAGAGAGGAGAGAGATGTGAAGCCTGGAGGGAGCGAGATGTGAGGCCTGGAGGGAGAGAGGAGCGAGATGTGAGGCCTGGAGGGAGAGAGGAAAGAGATGTGAGGCCTGGAGGGAGAGAGGAGAGAGATGTGAGGCCTGGAGGGAGAGAGGAGAGGGATGTGAGGCCTGGAGGGAGAGAGATGTGAGGCCTGGAGGGAGAGAGGAGAGGGATGTGAGGCCTGGAGGGAGAGAGATGTGAGGCCTGAAGGGAGGGAGGAGAGAGATGTGAGGCAAGGAGGGAAAGATTTGAGGCCTGGAGGGAGAGAAGAGAGAGATGTGAGGCCTGGAGGGAGAGAGATGTGAGGCCTGAGGGAGAGAGGAGAGAGATGTGAGGCCTGGAGGGAGAGAGGAGAGGCATGTGAGACCTGGAGGGAGAGAGGAGAGAGATGTGAGGCCAGGAGGGAGAGAGGAGAGAGATATGAGGCCTGGAGGGAGAGAGGAGAGAGATGTGAGGCCTGGAGTGAGAGAGATGTGAGGCCTGGAGTGAGAGAGATGTGAGGCCAGGAGGGAGAGAGGAGAGAGATGTGAGGCCTGGAGGGAGAGAGATGTGAGGCCTGAAGGGAGGCAGGAGAAAGATGTGAGACCTGGAGGGAGAGAGGAGAGAGATGTGAGGCCAGGAGGGAGAGAGGAGAGAGATGTGAGGCCAGGAGGGAGAGAGGAGAGAGATGTGAGGCCTGGAGGGAGAGAGAGGTGAGGCCAGGAGGGAGAGAGATGTGAGGCCTGAAGGGAGGCAGGAGAGAGAAGTGAGGCCAGGAGGGAGAGATGTGAGGCCTGGAGGGAGAGAGGAGAGGCATGTGAGACCTGGAGGGAGAGAGGAGAGAGATGTGAAGCCAGGAGGGAGAAAGGAGAGAGATATGAGGCCTGGAGGGAGAGAGATGTGAGGCCAGGAGGGAGAGAGATGTGAGGCCAGGAGGGAGAGAGGAGAGAGATGTGAGGCCTGGAGGGAGAGAGAGGTGAGGCCAGGAGGGAGAGAGGAGGGAGATGTGAGGCCTGAAGGGAGGCAGGAGAGAGATGTGAGGCCTGGAGGGAGAGAGGAGCGAGATGTGAGGCCTGGAGGGAGAGAGGAAAGAGATGTGAGGCCTGGAGGGAGAGAGATATGAGGCCTGGAGGGAGAGAGGAGAGGGATGTGAGGCCTGGAGGGAGAGAGATGTGAGGCCTGAAGGGAGGGAGGAGAGAGATGTGAGGCAAGGAGGGAAAGATTTGAGGCCTGGAGGGAGAGAAGAGAGAGATGTGAGGCCTGGAGGGAGAGAGATGTGAGGCCTGAGGGAGAGAGGAGAGAGATGTGAGGCCTGGAGGGAGAGAGATGTGAGGCCTGGAGGGAGAGAGGAGAGGCATGTGAGGCCTGGAGGAGAGAGAGAGATGTGAGGCCCTGGAGGGAGAGAGGAGAGAGCATGTGAGGCCTGGAGGGAGAGATGAGGCAGAGTGAGAGAGATGTGAGGCCAGGAGGGAGAGAGGAGAGAGATGTGAGGCCTGGAGGAGAGAGATGGAGGCCTGAGGAGAGAGGAGCAGAGATGGAGCCTGGAGGGAGAGAGAAGAGTGAGGCCTGGAGAGAGAGAGATGTGAGGCCAAGGGAGAGAAGGAGGGCCGATGAGAGAGGATGTGAGGCCAGAAGGAAGAGTAGAAGATGAGGCCTGAGAAGGAGAGAGAAGTGAGCCTGAAGGGAGAAGAGAAAGATGTGAGACCTGGAGGGAGAGAGGAGAGAGATGTGAGGCCAGGAGGGAGAGAGGCGAGAGATGTGAGGCCAGGAGGGAGAGAGGAGAGAGAGGTGAGGCCTGGAGGGAGAGAGAGGTGAGGCCAGGAGGGAGAGAGATGTGAGGCCTGAAGGGAGGCAGGAGAGAGAAGTGAGGCCAGGAGGGAGAGATGTGAGGCCTGGAGGGAGAGAGGAGAGGCATGTGAGACCTGGAGGGAGAGAGGAGAGAGATGTGAAGCCAGGAGGGAGAAAGGAGAGAGATATGAGGCCTGGAGGGAGAGAGATGTGAGGCCAGGAGGGAGAGAGATGTGAGGCCAGGAGGGAGAGAGGAGAGAGATGTGAGGCCTGGAGGGAGAGAGAGGTGAGGCCAGGAGGGAGAGAGGAGGGAGATGTGAGGCCTGAAGGGAGGCAGGAGAGAGATGTGAGGCCTGGAGGGAGAGAGGAGCGAGATGTGAGGCCTGGAGGGAGAGAGGAAAGAGATGTGAGGCCTGGAGGGAGAGAGGAGAGAGATGTGAGGCCTGGAGGGAGAGAGGAGAGGGATGTGAGGCCTGGAGGGACAGAGATGTGAGGCCTGGAGGGAGAGAGGAGAGGGATGTGAGGCCTGGAGGGAGAGAGATGTGAGGCCTGAAGGGAGGGAGGAGAGAGATGTGAGGCAAGGAGGGAAAGATTTGAGGCCTGGAGGGAGAGAAGAGAGAGATGTGAGGCCTGGAGGGAGAGAGATGTGAGGCCTGAGGGAGAGAGGAGAGAGATGTGAGGCCTGGAGGGAGAGAGATGTGAGGCCTGGAGGGAGAGAGGAGAGGCATGTGAGACCTGGAGGGAGAGAGGAGAGAGATGTGAGGCCAGGAGGGAGAGAGGAGAGAGATATGAGGCCTGGAGGGAGAGAGGAGAGAGATGTGAGGCCTGGAGTGAGAGAGATGTGAGGCCAGGAGGGAGAGAGGAGAGAGATGTGAGGCCTGGAGGGAGAGAGATGTGAGGCCTGAAGGGAGGCAGGAGAAAGATGTGAGACCTGGAGGGAGAGAGGAGAGAGATGTGAGGCCAGGAGGGAGAGAGGAGAGAGATGTGAGGTCAGGAGGGAGAGAGGAGAGAGATGTGAGGCCTGGAGGGAGAGAGAGGTGAGGCCAGGAGGGAGAGAGATGTGAGGCCTGAAGGGAGGCAGGAGAGAGAAGTGAGGCCAGGAGGGAGAGATGTGAGGCCTGGAGGGAGAGAGGAGAGGCATGTGAGACCTGGAGGGAGAGAGGAGAGAGATGTGAAGCCAGGAGGGAGAAAGGAGAGAGATATGAGGCCTGGAGGGAGAGAGATGTGAGGCCAGGAGGGAGAGAGATGTGAGGCCAGGAGGGAGAGAGGAGAGAGATGTGAGGCCTGGAGGGAGAGAGAGGTGAGGCCAGGAGGGAGAGAGGAGGGAGATGTGAGGCCTGAAGGGAGGCAGGAGAGAGATGTGAGGCCTGGAGGGAGAGAGGAGCGAGATGTGAGGCCTGGAGGGAGAGAGGAAAGAGATGTGAGGCCTGGAGGGAGAGAGGAGAGAGATGTGAGGCCTGGAGGGAGAGAGGAGAGGGATGTGAGGCCTGGAGGGACAGAGATGTGAGGCCTGGAGGGAGAGAGGAGAGGGATGTGAGGCCTGGAGGGAGAGAGATGTGAGGCCTGAAGGGAGGGAGGAGAGAGATGTGAGGCAAGGAGGGAAAGATTTGAGGCCTGGAGGGAGAGAAGAGAGAGATGTGAGGCCTGGAGGGAGAGAGATGTGAGGCCTGAGGGAGAGAGGAGAGAGATGTGAGGCCTGGAGGGAGAGAGATGTGAGGCCTGGAGGGAGAGAGGAGAGGCATGTGAGACCTGGAGGGAGAGAGGAGAGAGATGTGAGGCCAGGAGGGAGAGAGGAGAGAGATATGAGGCCTGGAGGGAGAGAGGAGAGAGATGTGAGGCCTGGAGTGAGAGAGATGTGAGGCCAGGAGGGAGAGAGGAGAGAGATGTGAGGCCTGGAGGGAGAGAGATGTGAGGCCTGAAGGGAGGCAGGAGAAAGATGTGAGACCTGGAGGGAGAGAGGAGAGAGATGTGAGGCCAGGAGGGAGAGAGGAGAGAGATGTGAGGCCAGGAGGGAGAGAGGAGAGAGATGTGAGGCCTGGAGGGAGAGAGAGGTGAGGCCAGGAGGGAGAGAGATGTGAGGCCTGAAGGGAGGCAGGAGAGAGAAGTGAGGCCAGGAGGGAGAGATGTGAGGCCTGGAGGGAGAGAGGAGAGGCATGTGAGACCTGGAGGGAGAGAGGAGAGAGATGTGAAGCCAGGAGGGAGAAAGGAGAGAGATATGAGGCCTGGAGGGAGAGAGGAGAGAGATGTGAGGCCAGGAGGGAGAGAGATGTGAGGCCAGGAGGGAGAGAGGAGAGAGATGTGAGGCCTGGAGGGAGAGAGAGGTGAGGCCAGGAGGGAGAGAGGAGGGAGATGTGAGGCCTGAAGGGAGGCAGGAGAGAGATGTGAGGCCAGGAGGGAGAAATGTGAGGCCTGGAGGGAGAGAGGAGAGGGATGTGAGGCCTGGAGGGAGAGAGGAGAGAGATGTGAGGCCAGGAGGGAGAGAGGAGAGAGATGTGAGGCCTGAAGGAAAAGAGGAGAGGGATATGGGGCCTGAAGGGAGAGACAAGAGAGATGTGAGGCCTGAAGGGAGAGAGGAGAGAGATGTGAGGCCTGGAGGGAGAGAGGAGAGAGATGTGAGGCCAGGAGGGAAAGAGGAGAGGGATGTGAGGCCTGGAGGGAGAGAGGAGAGATTTGAGAGGCCTGGCGGAAGAGAGGAGAGAGATGTAAGGCCCGGAGGGAGAGAAGAGAGAGATGTGAGGCCTGAAGGGAGAGAGGAGAGAGATGTGAGGCCAGGAGGGAGAGAGGAGAGAGATGAGAGGCCTGAAGGGAGAGTGGAGAGGGATATGAGGCCTGGAGGGAGACAGGAGAGAGACGTGAGGCCAGGAGAGAAAGAGGAGAGAGACGTGAGGCCTGGAGGGAGAGAGGAGAGAGACGTGAGGCCTTGAGGGAGAGATGAGAGGGATGTGAGGCTTGGAGGGAGAGAGGAGAGAGATGTAAGGCCAGGAGGGAGAGAGGAGAGAGATGTGAGGCCAGGAGGGAGAGAGGAGAGAGATGTGAGGCCTGGAGGGAGAGAGGAGAGAGATGTGAGGCCTGGAGGGAGAGAGGAGAGGGATTTGAGGCCTGAAGGGAGAGACGAGAGAGATTTGAGGCCTGAAGGGAGAGAGGAGAGAGATGTGATACATCGAGGGTGAGAGGAGAGAGATGTGAGGCCTGGAGGGAGAGAGGAGAGAGATGTGAGGCCTGGAGGAAAAGAGGAGAGGGATATGAGGCCTGAAGGGAGAGAGGAGAGAGATGTGAGGCCTGGAGGGAGAGAGATGAGAGGCCTGAAGGGAGAGAGGAGAGAGATTTGAGGCCTGGAGGGTATGAGGAGAGAGATGTAAGGCCTGGAGGGAGAGAGGAGAGAGATGGGAGGCCTGAAGGGAGAGAGGAGAGAGATGTGGGGCCAGGAGGGAGAGAGATGAGAGGCCTGAAGGGAGAGAGGAGAGAGATTAGAGGCCTGGAGGGTGAGAGGAGAGAGATGTGAGGCCTGGAGGGAGAGAGGAGAGAGATGTGAGGCTTGAAGGGAGAGAGGAGAGAGACGTGAGGCCAGGAGGGAAAGAGGAGAGAGATGTGAGGCCTGTAAGGAGAGATGAGAGAGATGTGAGGCCTGGAGGGAGAGAGGAGAGGGATATGAGGCCTGAAGGGAAAGACATTAGAGATGTGAGGCCTGAACGGAGAGAGGAGAGAGATGTGAGGCCTGGAGGAAGAGAGGAGAGAGATGTGAGGCCTGGAGCGAGAGAGGAGAGAGATGTGAGGCCTGGAGGGAGAGAGGAGAGAGATGTGAGGCCTGGAGGGAGAGGAGAGAGATGTGAGGCCTGAAGGGAGAGAGGAGAGAGATGTGAGGCCTGGAGGGAGAGAGATGAGAGGCGAGGCCTGGAGGGAGAAAGGAGAGAGAAGTGAGGCCTGGAGGGAGATAGGAGAGAGATTTGAGGCCTGGAGGGAGAGAGGAGAGAGATGTGAGGCCTGGAAGGAGAGAGGAGAGAGATGAGAGGCCAGGAGGGAGAGAGGAGAGAGATGTGAGGCCTGGTGGTAGAGAGGAGAGAGATGTGAGGCCAGGAGAGAGAGAAGAGAGGAATGTGAGGCCTTGAGGGAGAGAGGAGAGAGATGTGAGGCCTGGAGGGAGAGAAGAGAGAGATGTGAGGCCTGGAGGGAGAGACGAGAGGGATGTGCGGCCTGGAGGGAGAGACGAGAGAGATGTAAGGCCAGGAGCGAGAGAGGAGAGAGATGTGAGGCCAGGAGGGAGAGAGATGTGAGGCCAGGAGGGAGAGAGATGTGAGTCCAGGAGGGATAGAGGAGAGAGATATGAGGCCTGGAGGGAGAGAGGAGAGAGATGTGAGGCCAGGAGGGAGAGAGATGTGAGTCCAGGAGGGATAGAGGAGAGAGATATGAGGCCTGGAGGGAGAGAGATGTGAGGCTTGGAGGGATAGAAGAGGGAGGACAGAGGTGCAGAGAGGTGAGTGGTAAGAGAGGCAGAGGTAGGATGTGTGACGGGTAGAAGAGAGAAAGCTGGAGTGGTAGGATAGATAGGTAGGGAGTAAAAGAGAGATGAGAGGCGCAGAGATGGAGGGGTAGAGGAAAGAGGAAAGAAGCATAAATAACAGAGAGACATAGACAAGAGGCATGAGGAGCCCAGAGACAGAGAGAGGCAAGAAGGGTTAGAAGTAGGAGGTGGTGAATAGAGAAGGGAGGCAGAAGGCAAAAGATTCAAAGAAGGAAAGTGGTGCAAATTGGTAGAGCAGAAAGGGGCGAAGTTCGGCAGGGTAGCTCAGAGAGGCACAAGACGAGGAATAGGTGGAGGAGGAGCAATTTAGTGAAAATAGAGGCGTGAGGTGATGAGGGGTAGAGGAGGGAGGCTCGGGGGTGGAGAGGCATGAGGTGCGGAGACGTAGAGAAGAGAGGCGAGAGGCACAGAGGGGTAGAAGAGGTAGAGGTAGATAAGGGAGACCTACCTAATACTATAATACCTATAGGTATCTATGTAAACAGTCTATTTATAGACGCTTGTTCTAAATAAACAAATATATATATATATATGTAGATAGATAGATAGAGTTGTAAATCCAATTAATGTAAGCTGTGTACTGCATTTACATATATCTGTAGTTACATACTTGTGACTTAGGCATTATATACTATATACTGTAAGTATAAGTTGTGTATTGTGTATATTTTAAACATATAGTTAATTATATAGAATACATATATCTGTAATCCATTATAGTACATTATTATCATTAGTATCCTATAGTAGATTACTAGGAGGAGAGTAGTGGTAGGGGGTTAGTGTAGGAGGAGAGAAGGGTTCAGCGGAGGAGGGAAGGCAAAGGAGAAGAGGGGAGGTAAATGGAGAGCTGAGGTAGTAGGATGTGTAATATATCCTCTATCCTATGGATAGAAGATAAATACTGTAGTATATCCCATTTAATATGATAATACTTATAGGAATCTATATAAACAATATAGGTAAAGGTGTGTGTGCTAATTATATATGACGTGTCTATATCTATTTTACTTATTTATAATTTACAATTTGTGCAGA